>NW_008671228.1:109089-118711 GCF_000695815.1 Acanthisitta chloris
CAGTAAATGGTTCTGCTTGGTGCTGTAATAACTCATCTGCTAACACTCTTGGAGCTCCCTGGTCTGGCTCAGCACCTTGCACACGTGTTTTTGTGCCTTGGCTTTGGCACACACGCACAGACCTCCATTTCAACCACCAGCACACACTGTCCCCTCCCTGGGTCACACTGTGTCCAAACAGGGCCAGACTCTAACAGCAGCTTGGCCTGAGTGAGGGTCGTAGGCTCTAGCCCAGAATTAGTGTCCAGGGCCTGTTGTGTGGAACACCCACAAGCAGAGACGTGGCCAAAGTGTGGAGCTGCTGGGACTGAGGGCAGATCCTCCTCTGCCCCCCTTGTTTTGTTAGCCCTCCTGTCTGATGTCTGGGCAGTTCAGTGATTATGTGCTTAGGATTATTCTTCTTCCAAAAGCTTTCTGAATTCTGTCAAGTTTCCTTTTATCCTATTATTATCCCCCTGGTGAGGAGGAACAATATTTTCTGTCACTAACATTAAACCTTCCTGGCTGAGCACTGCTGCCTCGAAGGAGACATTGATGCTGCACTAACCCTCAGGTGAAGGGAAAGACCACACCACTGCTCACACCCAACCAGGCAAGGTATGGGACATCTCCCCATGGGTGAGGCTTTGTGATGGAACTGTACAGCCAGAAATGGGAGTATGGGGAGGAAAAGCAGGGTGTGAGTTGTTTTTAGGAGACATTTACATCCCTTTGCTGAGGCTCAGTTGAGCCACTGCAGGCTGCAGAGGACAAGTCAGGCTGTTTGGTGGACTGGGAGCAGGATGAGTGCTCCCAGCATCCTGCACCATCTCTACTCTTCCCAGCTTTCTTGTGCCCTCTCCCAGGGTAGTTTGCAAGCACTGCTGTCCTCACAGCTCCTACACTCCATCATATCTCCCAAACCTTTCAGGGCCTGGAGGCCACAAGATTCCACCTGCATCTTACTTCAGCTCTGAGTTTGGGTTTGATTTCTGCTATTGCTGTGCAAAGCACCCAGCAAGATTTGGTTTTGTTGTGCTGTTTGTCAATAAAAGATTTTGATGGAGCCATATCAAAATTATTTATTGAGTGAGCAAAAAGCGTAAGTTACATGTGACTTCTGGAGCAGAAACACTTAAGGAGAGGTGCAGAAACACCCAGCAGAAATGAGGCAGGAGCACACTTGTGTCTGTGGGGGCTGCTGGCCCCTCAGGTCTCTGCAGTGAGGCGCTGGTGGGGTGGTGAGTGGTGCCCTCAGAATGGTCCTGATCTTTTTTGCAGGTTACTGAAAAGTTGGAGTTAGGTGATTAAATATCTTGTCACAAAAAATGCCCCAGGTAACTCTGCTTGTCTCCACACAGGTTAGAGCATGGCCCTTTCCATTAGTACTGCTTGGACCTCCAGGTGTTGGAAACACCCCATGGGTCTCTCCAGTGATTGTGCTGTGCCTGACTCTCTGAAATGTGCCACTCTTCCCTCAGGCTGTGGCATGAAATGGCCAAAGATAAATAAAGTTCTTTTTTTTCCCCTCTTACAGCTGCTAGGATGCTATTTGTTTCCACAGCATGTCAGTGTGCCTGTCCTAGTGTCCTGCCTCCCCTGAGACTCCCCACAGAGGTTTTTCCAAGGGTATGTGGTGCAGCAAAGGGAGTTTGGGATGACCACACTGGTTTGGGGGCATGGAAGGCTAATAACTCTCCTTGTGCCAACTCTGTGGAGAGCAGCTGAGAACCAGTTAGTACCTACATCCTCCTGTGGGCTCACCTCCAGGAGAAAATGTTATCCCAAGGCACAGCCTAGGGAAGCACAGAAGATGCTCACTCATGAAGACAGAGGGGGAAATAGGAAAACATTAAATTGTGTTTTTCAAGACAGCAGTAACCCCATCAAGTGCATGCAGGGAAAAGCCTATCCGAGCAGTCCCAGGGGCTGCTTTGCCTTGTAGCACTTCTGCCAAATGGTGGTCTTTATCTCTGGTGCCTGAAAGTACACAGAAAAATTTACAGAACCCATTGCCATAACGAAATTCCTTAGAATGGCTTCAAATCACATGAAACCTGCAATGATTCCGTGGCTGGAATTGCATGGGACACTGCATGAAGCTAAACAGTTCAGATTCCCAGAGCAAACCACTGTGGCCTGTGAGTTTCTGGCCATGAAATATGCTCTCAGCAGGGCTAAACACAGAGTCCTCCTGAGGAAATCCCTGGCCCAGCCAAATCCACTTAAGGGAACAACTGAGCAGATTTTTAACAAATTCACCTCACTAAGCACATGGGTTTGTTGTTGAAGACTAGACTGAATAACCCTCTTACCCCACCAATTATGTTATTATTGATAATTAATGAGGCTGATTATGAATTATTCAGCATTTTTGTTTTGTATAATTACGCTTGAATACCAAACTCAGTGCCCTTCCTTAAAATTAAGCACAGCTTGTAGCATCCCACACACTCGGTGAGCACCTCGTCCTCAGCTGTAATTACACAGAAAATGATGATACTTACATTTTACATATCAGAGTGGTAAGTAGGAATGTGCAGGACATGGACACACAGAGCACAGTGAGAATCCAAGAGATGGAACTCTCCAGTTTGTTTTGGCCTGAATTTCAAGGGAAAAAAAGAAATTGTCATTTTTGTGAGAAACACACTCCTAAAATATTCCATCAGCTGTTTCATGTGGTTATATTCAGCTCCCAAATCAACATACAGGTGATGGAGACATGGAAGGCAAAGCTTCCAGAAGAGTTTCCCTGCACTGACCCTAGTTTTGACCCCAAATCCCCCGTGTTTGGCTGTGAAGCAGAGCAGAACCTGAGCAGCACGAGGGGCCGGGTGGGTGGTTTGCTGCCCTGAGGTGACACCACACAGTGAGGCACAGTCAGCCGATAAACTCGGGCACCAACTCTGTGAATCCCTTCAGGCACTCTGGGCTCCTCCGCCCTCCTGCACTGGAGGAGGAGCCACCGGAGCCCATTCCCCAGCTGGTTGCTGAGGGTTTCTCTGCCCCTGAGCAGTTTGTGTGTCTGTGAGACCCTGCTCAGTGAGCACACCGTGGGTTTGTGCCACACGGTGCCACCCGCAGAACACTTGGAGTGAACTGTGTTTTCCGAGGGCTGCCCAGTGTGTGTGTGTGTGTGGCACCATCACCACCTGCCCACGGTGCCAGCACTGCCATTCCTGGGAAATGGCAAGGACACAGACCAGGAGCAGCTGTGGGCTCTGCTGCTGCTGTGGCCAAAGCACCCAGCGTGGGCAGCCGTGTCCTGGGCACCAGGAGCTGACCCTGCAGGTCCCTGAGGGCTGTGGCGCCTCAGGAGACACATCCTGAGGGCAAAGTGACCATCCTGTGCCTCCACACACAGCCAGACTGCACACACAGGGCCTGGGGTGCTTTATTTCCTTCAGGGTTCACCACTTTTCTTTCACACAAATAAGACTCAGGATGTGTCAGTGGGTTATGTTTTGGGCAAGTCCTGAGGGTTAGAAGGGCAGCAAACTGCAAAATGGTTCAGTCCCATAAACCAGTTTTGAGAGGTGTTCACATGACATGGTGGGAACAGATGAAACTCCCTCTGAGCCACAGAGCAAATTAACACTAAAATTGCTAATGAGACTGGCTGAAGTGTGTCCTGAACCCCAGAGATTTGTGCAGGAGCCTGTCGTGTGTAAGTGAACTGCAACAGGCCTCAAAAAACCCATTTTCATACAAAAAACTGACATAAGTGGACATGTCCTTGGATATTGATGAGATTTAAGTACATTTGTATGGAAGACTAACTTTTTTTGACCATCAGAATGAATTTTCCCTGTGAGGCAGTTCGGAAGGTCAGGGGGATGTGTTAGAGTGAGGAGGCAAAACACCTGCAGGTTTGCACTCCCTAGAAAACAGATATGAGGGGAAAGTGCAGCAAACAGGAGAGTGTAAGAGACTTTAAGTGAAATCAAGGAAGTTAAGAAACTCCAAAGATAAGAGCAAAGGAGGATGTCTAAGAGCAAACAGTTGATAACGTGCTGTGATAAAGAAACTGTTAGTGCCAGAACAAGTTCTCATCAAGCAGGAAACACAGAGCAAAGTGAGGCAAATGGTCACGTCCCTGAGATGCTCCTTCCATCCCAGCACTTCAGAATTCACACAGCTCCACAGAGTGCAGCTGGCATGGCCCCTCACGTGAACTGCCAGCACGAACACCAGGCAGGGAAACGGGAAAACTGAGGTCGTTCAGTTAAAAGGTAAATGCAGGTGAAAACAAATCACTGTCAAAAAATCTACACATATCCAAAAGTTTGTGTGGGAGCTGTTTTTCATTTGTAATGGAATTTAAATCCCCTTGGCACGAACAAGTCAGTCCTTTCCCTCACAGCCCTGTTTGCCTGGGTTCCACTGAAAGCAGGGGCTGTGCACACTCAGGACCAGGCAGCATCTGCTGCCCAGCAGTGTCCACTTGTCATCCTTACCCACGCAGACACTTTCACTCCAGTTGCTCCAGAATCCTCTCCCGCAGTGCACGTGGTGATTGGCTCTGATCTGGATGGAATATCTGCTGGTGCCATCGATCCGCAGGCGGAAACTGTTCGAGGACATTCGCAGTGTCTGTTAGGAAAACAACACTGTGCTCTCATGGATTGTTCAATGCTAAACAGTTCAGAAAACAAACTTTAATCGTGTTTATCTTTTTATGGCTTTAAAACTGCTTTGCTGGATGAGCTGGGAACGTTTGGCTTTGCTGTTGAGGTTTGTAGAGGTTCATTTCTCCCATGACACACCAACATTTCAGGGCAAGCTCTTGCTAGATTTTACACTCTTAAGGCAGGATTTTCAGGATTCCCCAAAGATTTTACACTCTTCCTTAGACACTTAAGGCAGGATTTTCAGGATTCCCCATCCTCCCACTGTTCTCAACCCAGTGCATAAAACTGAGTAACTCCAGTTTTATCCTTCTGCTTTCCTAGGTTTCTTGGGGATAGCTTGTTGCAGACATGAGAGACATCCAGGAAAAGAGGAAAGATGTGAAAAGTGGTGAGAGTTTTTGCTGAAGCCTAGTCACAAATGGGACATGAGCTCAGAGGTTCAGGAATGTACTAATACTAGTTTGTATTTTAAATGTTTTAAGTGTATAACTTATCCCTGAATTTGAAGACTTTTGCACCAGGCTGCATGGAGGCAAATTGCAGCTGCACAGGACAGGCAGCTCAGGGACAGGAAGGATGAGGAGCAATTACCTGTTTGTTACCTGACTTCAAGTTGATGAAGTAAAACTCATACTCAAAACATTCCGCAGGGAAAGGAGAAATTGGCTTCTCCCACGTGGCCAGGAGATTGTTTTGCTCTAAGGATACAGAGATGTTTCTGGGAACATTCACTTTCTCTGCAAGAAGAAAACTGTGCTGGTAAGTTATTTATAGAGCAAAGTTTAAATACTAAGAACTGGAGAATTTTATAAGCTGAGTTATTAAAAAGTGGAACACATTCAGCTATTATGGGGGTGATTTCTAGGAAGAAAATAGGTGACTTTTTCTCTTAGTGGAGCCATGAAAAAGGGAACTGTTACCTGTTCACAAAAAAAAAAGAAAGGTGTGGAATTAATGAAGGAAAATAAATGATTTGGGTGGATGAAAGATGATAGATTTTCCTGATGTTACCTTTTATTTGACAGCCTTTCTGCCAAAGGACATGGTCGGCTTGAGCACCATGTGCTCTTGCCTTCAAAGAAAGGCTGTAAAATAAATGCCAATAAAACTGTACATTGAGGTATGTAAGGTATAAAAGGGACCTATAAATCAGCTGAAAATTAATACTGAAGTACTGTGATACAGATATAGATATAGATAATATATAATAAAATGCAGGCAGAATAGCCTTTTCTAGCTCTTATTTTTGGTAATCTTAAGTAACAATAAATTTAACACTAAATTATTAAAATCAAATTTAGTTCAAACAATCCAGTTCTGTCTCCTAATCACTTGTAGCATCACTAAGATATCTCTACAGAACCAGCACATCCTTTCACCCATTCCATCCTGCAGTGTTCTCTGATCTGACAATCCCACTGGGCATTTTTCACACTTTTTAAATTTCTCCTACTCACCAATGGCATTTTGCTGAAAGAGCTGCTGGAAAGGTTTGATCGCAGCGTGTTTGCTGGAACCATTAATGTGCACTGCAACGAGACTGTCAACCTGCTCAGGATCAATGTGGGTCCCTGCAAAGCTGCACTTGGTGTTCCTGTTCCACTTGTCTTTGACATAACTGTGACATTCTTCGGTGTACGTCCCATACCTGAATTGAAATGCTTGTGAGATATGATGCTCTCAAAGAAATTCACTGCTGACTAAAGCAGGAGAAAGCACCAACCTGTAAAACAGAAAGTACTTGGTATCTTCTGGTGCCCCTTGGCCAGGGAGCCAAGAGCAGTGGAGAGAGACAGTCCCAGCAATGGTGATTTGGGTGACACAGGACAAATTAGTGACGGATGTCTCTGGAGCACCTGGAGACTCAAGGGATTACAGAGAGAAGGAAAATCTGATTGCAGAGATTGTAACAAATTCATGTTGCTAAAACACTTTGATTCCAATCTTTGGTCCATTATATCTACATCTACTGTACCAATTCTCTTCCTTATCACACAGGGGAGCTGGTCATGGATGGATGAAATTCCCAAACAGTATGTGTAAATACAGTGTGTAATACATGTAAAGCACCATACATGTATTTCATGTATAACAAGGCAACAACATCCTAGAGTGTATCACAGTAGGTGACCTCAGCCTTGGCATGGAATTGTAAGAGTATTTCATATGAGTTATCCACATTTTGCACCTCCACAGCAGTAGAGAAAGGCCTGGACTAAATCCTTTTGAAAGAGCAGCTAGAGGGGAAAATGGATTTTTAAACCTGTCACCTTTTGAACACCAAATTCAGACCTGCCCTGTGTTTCTCCTCACCTGGCAGGGGTGGGAGCTCTCCCTTCACCCACTCACTCCCCAGCTGCAGGTCACTGTGGAGCAGCAGGGTCCGGACGCGTGCGGAGAAGCCGTTGTGAAGTGCCACTGATCGGACACTGTGAGTCTTCCCAGTGTCATACTGCAGGTAAAAAGGATGTCAAACAAGCACCACACGTGAGGGAAGCCAAAATGAGCCACTGATGTGAGCTGAGTTGAACGTGGAGGGGAAGGCAGAACTTAAACCCAGATCCATCATCCCCCCAAGGGGAACACGGCAGAGCTGGAAGGGAATCTCCAGTCCCCAAAGCACATGGTTAGATAGAAGGGAATGACAGGAATTTAGCCTTCTTAGGATGATTTAGGTTTTATCTTACCTCTTCAGGCTCAGGGCTGAGGATTTTCACATCATATCTGATGGTGCAGTTTCTGTGCTCTTGCTCAGGGTTTGGTTTCCAGTGTAACAGAACTTGTGCTAACGCAGAGACTGTGAGAGTGAAGTTAACAGGAGGCAAAACCTGGACTGGGAGGGAGAAAATAGGAATAGTCATGGCATAGTAACCATGTTTAGAGCAACAGCTGTTTGCAGGCAGTGAGAAATACAAGCAAATAATTTCATTCCAATATGATATTCTCTCAACAGCTCCTTAGAAAACGGTTCTAATATTTGAAAAAAATACCTTTAAATACCCAAACTTTCATTTCAAGGTCCTTCCAACCCAAACCACTCCATAATTCCCCAATCAGTCCCCACTTCTCTTCTCCCATTATTTCAACCTTTGATGCCCAGGAGTTCAGTTTTTAAGCACACACCTTGCACTAGGAAAACAGCCTCATAAAGGCTCAGAAAACCCCAACACAAACAACAAGGGGCATGGCAGAAGTGTCTCCATGCCTCAAGGTTCTCCCCTCTCTAAGCAAAACTGTACTCACGCAGGGAGCGATGTTTTTGGGAAGGTACAGCCCATTATTTCAACCTTTGATGCCCAGGAGTTCAGTTTTTAAGCACACACCTTGCACTAGGAAAACAGCCTCATAAAGGCTCAGAAAACCCCAACACAAACAACAAGGGGCATGGCAGAAGTGTCTCCATGCCTCAAGGTTCTCCCCTCTCTAAGCAAAACTGTACTCACGCAGGGAGCGATGTTTTTGGGAAGGTACAGCTGTCCCAGGCCTCATGCGGGGAGCGATGTTTTTGGGAAGGTACAGCTGTCCCAGGAAGGATGGTAACATCATGGTCATCCTGCTCCTGAGCTCGTGGCATGTCATGGACTGTTTATCCATGTGTAGAACAGTGACCAACACACAGAGAGCCCTTGGTCACCCTCTGGTGCTAAAGGTACAGAAGGAAAACTTACCTCCTGCAGCTTGAGGGATGTTCCTCATGCAGAGGAGGATCAGAAGCGCTCGCACCACGCTGGCCATCATCTTTAGATGACAAATGAGCACAGCCAGACATCAGCACATGTCCTCGTCACCATTTCACAGAGCTGGGAGCTAAAACTGAGCACAACCCCAAGGGTTAGGCACACAAACCTTAGGCACAGTGTATCACCTGGCCAAAGGGATCAAACTGCCCTGCAAGGCAGAGACTCTTCTCTCCTTGCAGGAAATGCTTCTTGGCAGGGCTACATTTAATAGAAGCACCACCCAGCACATTTCACCCTGTTCCCTGAGCAAAAGCTGCTGGTCCCAAGCCCTGCTGGGTGTGGAATGAGAGCATCTCTCCACGGAGAGGAGCCAGGTTCAGGTTAGGGAGATTGGCTTTCAGCACAGTCCCATTTCCTCCAAGAGCAGAAATAACCATATTTTTAGCTGCCACTTTGTATAAAATAGCTACTTATTGGAATTTACTTTCCAGCTCCTATTTCAGTAGAGCTCTCTAAAGACACAATCAGTGCTCACCTCAAGGCTAATTCTCCACCGTTAATTACTGGGTGTACAGAAAAACTGCTTTATTTGGTTCTAATTTAAATGAACAACTATTTTTAATGCTCAAACCCAGCGTGTTCTTGTGCTTCCTATGGATTGTTTCTTGAATTACTGGGAGGAAAAAGCTCTGTGTGTAATCATTCGTGTGTAGCCTAATATAAATATGGGCATAGAGAACAGAGCTTTGCAAAATGCTCTCACTGAGGAGAAATAGACCCTCCTGGCCCAATCTCGCTCCTCCCCTGGGGCACTACAGCAATTGCTGCATGGAAAACATAATATTTTCCAATGGTAATGAGCAGAGAAACATCTTTAACCCATCAGCTCTCCCCGAACCTCCAATGCATAACCCAGGGCCTGAGTTATGATCTGACTGATCACAGTCAGAGCAATTCTGCTGTGCAGTAACTATTCCTCAACGTGGGCTGTGAGTGCTGAGTTTCTTCAAGTGACACATCATCCACAACACACAGAGTTTCTTCGTGCCCAAGTCCCCTCATTATTCCTAGTTTGTAGCCACTCTGCTAGCCAAAATGTGCACGAGGCCAACTGAGCCTCTGGAGTTTGCTAGTGGATTGTCCCTGGGCATCCAGTGGTGGGTTTATGTACATTGGGGTTGTGGAGGGACATTTGGCCACACATTTCTGGCCATTTTACTACCACTAGTCCTTCCAAAGGGTAGTGAATCACAACCAATCATGCAATTACTCTTCCCAACACATATTTATACCTGTTTATGTAAATATATATATACATCTAAAATAGAT
>NW_008671229.1:0-12159 GCF_000695815.1 Acanthisitta chloris
AGTTACGTTTTGTGAGTTACCCTTTGCCAAGTATCTTATTCCACCTGGATGACCCAAAATTTACTAGTAAAAACTAGTTCTTGTTAAACCTCCTGAGAACTTTGTTATTTCTCCCATGCACTGCCCAGGCAAATTCAAAGTGACCTAGTCCTGCCAAGCAGACCGGGCATTGCATCCCATCATGGGGACAATGCCTTTAGCCTTCCTCCAGTCCCCCCCTCTGCCCAACCACCAACACTTCTGCTCTGGTTTCTCTACACTGCTTGATGTTGGCCAGGGCAACCTGCAGAGACTAAATGTTCTGGCAGACAAGCAAGGTCTAGAGGAAACTTGATTCTGAATCATAATTTTATCTCTATCTTCCAAACAAATAGAATTGTTTTGGCACAGATTTATGTTTATCGACAATATTATTGAAGGAGACAGTAATTGCTTTGGCTCCAGCCGCTACTAAATCTTGAGAAAACACTTTATAAAGCAATATTCTTAATTTCCTCTTAATATAAAGGCTGGAGTTGCCCAATTTCAGGGAATTAACTGAAATTACATGTCAAGTAGACACATTATCTCAGGAGAGTAGAATAAAAATGACTTGTTGCAAAAAACCCCTAATACAATAGTGCTGAATGAGAATCATATATCTGGCAGGGGAGCACATGACCCAGAATGGTGCCCAGAATGTTAACAGCAGTTGTTGTTCAGTTTTGTTGTTCAGTTTATAAATGAGCAAATTTTAGAAGCCACATTGTTGGCTTTAAAAGTTTAAAATAGTTTTTCTTACAGTTTCATCAAAAACCAAAACACCACAAAAGTTTTTAAAAGATTAAAGAAGTTTCTTTGCAAACAATTATAGCATTAAACACAGAATTGAAACTCAACTCCACCCGGCTGAACTTCAATGTGGAAACAAAAGATAACTGAGGCCCCGGGAAACCGAAGAGACGGTCGTAGTCAAGATTACTTGGATATTTGGCAGGATCAATGAAACAATTCCTTATTTGGAAGTTTATACATCAAGCTTCAATGTGGAAACAAAAGATAACTGAGGCCCCGGGAAACCGAAGAGACGGTCGTAGTCAAGATTACTTGGATATTTGGCAGGATCAATGAAACAATTCCTTATTTGGAAGTTTATACATCAAGATCAAACCACAGACACATGGATACTGAAGCACATTCAGCACACATGACTATAAGAGAACACCCAGCAAAGCCCTTCATGGACATAAGGCGCATCCGTAATCACTATGCAAATATGCTAATTAGTTACAGGAAATATGTTAATCTATTAAATTTGTCTTATTGTTCTTGGAAAAGTTATGCATATGTATTTGATAGGACAATATAAATTGTGAGGTATGGTATGGACCTTAGGTGGAATTACCCCCGTGCATCCAGCACTGCATTAAAGGAATGCTGCTTCTAAATACTATGTTGCTGTTAAGGGGTTTTATGCCCGATTTTGGTGACAACATTGCCTTGTAACAAGACATAATGAAGTCCCCTTTTCAGGAAGGAGGAAAGAAAGCTATTTAAAAAAATATTCTTTCAAAATATTGTAAAATATAAGGCAAAGTAGAGCATGTATTTTAATTTGGTAAAGAAAAATCTACAAGCAGGATGGATAATGGGTAACTTAATTGGCAAATATATAAATTTTTATTTTTCAAATAAATGAAGCAGGGTTATTTCCCAGTCACTAATGACTTTTCAGAATCAATTTCCCCATGTTGATCAAAGGGCTATAAGTGTGCAGTCTTTGCATCTGAGGTATAAAAGAGACTGGAATTTCACCTGAAATATGGTTCCAATATTTTGTAAACAAGAGCTTAGGCCTTTCAGCTTTTATTTTTTAAATATTTTTTCCTTTATTTTTTGTATCAACCTTTCTGTTTTTTCTTGCTGATTTGAAAGCTGTGCCATTTCAAAGCCAAACTCAGTGTGTCTACAGAAAGAAGACACTGCATTAAGTCTTTTGAGAGCCAAAATCTAATACTGGTGCTGAAAGTGTGTGCACTGCATTCTGGGTACAGAATAAGAAGGACTTCAGGAATAACATGGAGAGAAGTTCTCCTCTGTGGGAATTTAGGATAGCTATGTCATGAGGGGCAGGTTTGACATTGCTGAAGTATGGGGGACATGGACGAGGAAACTTTAATGATATTTAGGGCCACTTCTGCTCTTACAGCAATCATGAAATCAGATTGAATAAGCAGGGAGACATCAGTGCTAGTTCTAGACCAGCTGTTGGTGGTTGTGCTACCTTTGTGATATTTGCTATCAGCTGTCACATGGCTCTCAGGGTGCAAGTGATCACAGGCCATGTGCTGGTGGAAGTCTCAAAGGTGCTGGCTCACAAGCCACAACACACCACTACTCTCATGAGTGCTGGCTGATGAGCCACAGCACATTTTCCAACTCCCAAAACAAAATTCAGTATGGAGTATGGGGTAGAATATGATTTTTGTCCAGAGCGAGGAGGGAGAGAAATAAAGGTGGAAAAGAGCAATAGAACAAAGAGTATCACCAATCCTTATATCCCATGTTGGTCCTGCTGTGTGGATGGTCCAGAGCTGGGGCAAACCATGATAGTGGAAGAGAAAGAGAGGAAAAAGAGAGGTGTGGACTCAGTCCAATCCTTTTCATAAGTAACTTTGTGCAGCCTCTTACATAAACTTGATTTTTTTTTTGTGCTGTTTTGTTCCCACATGCAAAGCCCTTTGAGCCCTAGTCCAGGGAGTGAGTCAGGGTGGGGGACTGAGTAGGAGTCTCCAGACACAGCAGGAAGTTGGCTCAGAACATGCTGCCCCTCCTCTGCAGGACTCTCTCTTCCAATCACATCTTTCCTGTTGTAACAGTCAGAATGTTTGAGACAAAACATACTTATGTCTGGTCCTCTACAGTGCTGGCTAAGCAGCATGACAGGACATCATGGAAGATGCAGCCTAGTCCATCTAGTCTGGGGCATTGCATTCCTTCCTCCTACCTGCAGCAGTATGTCATGAGCCTGTTCTTGCATCAGCACTGGGAAACCCGTGGCTGCACACAGCTAAGTCAGGTTTAGGCAATCATGACCTCAGTCAGTTAGAAAATAATCGCCTTCACCAGGCACAAGTTGACTTTCACCATTCCCTCTCCAAGTCATGGTGGTGCAGTCCCAAGGGGCTGAGATGTAAAATGGAGCGCAGGTCTAAAATAAAATACATTCCTTTCCCTGGGGCCACTTCAACAGAGCCTTTGAAAAGATTGTTCTGTCACAGGAGACAGGTTAGTGACTTTCAGCACACCACAAAAGGAACAACTGGAGGAAGAAATGTTTTCATCAGTTTCCACTACCAAAGACAACTAGCATTGGTCCTTGGTCTTTGACTGTGGCTCCACATTAGAAACTGCAAAACTGAAAGAAAGGGAATTCTGCCCACTGTTAATTTCAAGTATTTTTCTTAAAGATAGACTGTGTCACAAATCCGGTTTACAGTGATACAGGTAATCCCCTCAGTTTGACTGCCGTGTCCATACCACTAAGGTTGTAAAACTGTGCAATGAATATAATCTGTAAAAAAAAGTAATTAGAAAGAAAATGTAAAAAGGAATTTGTAAGGTTGGAGAAAGGAGGCTGACCTGACAGGTATCATACAGGGTTCTCCTGACTGAATCATCTGGTTTCTGCTGAAGTATATGTTGAGCTTCCAGAATTCATTTTCCCCAACCTTTGCTATTCCAGAACATGTGCTCATGCCAGTAAAAACATTAAATTAGGTATATTTGGAAAGTAAAAGAGCTGTCATTTCTTGGATGAATAACATCAATCTGAAATCCAGTTTGAAATTATATAACAGACATGGTTAGCCCTGGGGAAGGTGTCACAGTACCATTCATCTGCTGTGTCTCAAATATCTGAAGAGTTACTACTGAAGAGGTAATTTTACAAAGGGTTATACTTTGCTTTATGGCATGAATGGAAATGAATGATGATTCTAAGTTTGGTCTCATTCACACTTTTAACAGTTCAATTTACAGTTGATCATTTACATTGGCAGAACTTGGTTTTAGCAGCATGCGAAAACGGCTCTCCTATCTCCTCTTTTTACTGAGGACTGCTTTTTTTCAGTGAGGGGAGAAATTATTCTTCCTCAGAGACTTTTTCAAAGAGATTTAATAATGACTCTGTGTCTTTCTTTTGAAGATCTTCATATGAGTTCCTTATACCAGCTATCTTCATCAGGAATACAATATACCATCTGTGGCTCATAACTCTTATATGATGTATCCTAATGTGGACAACTTGCAAATTTACCCTCATGTTTGCCATAAAAACCGAGCCTCAGGGCCCAACCCCATAACCTTAACCCTCTTTTATTATGAAGTGGCAAGGTCCTGTTTATTGTTGACTCTTTCACTTCACTTATTCCATTGCAATTGTCATAATTATGCATTGGAAGATTTAGGTAAATACAATCAAGCACCTGAAGGAACATGCTAAGAGATTAAGCAGCATATCAAATATTCACAAAATTTCCTGAGTAAGCTGCTGAACAGATTAAGTGCAAGGAAACATGATATTGGCAGGGTGAAAGATTGTGGGTCTTCCTTTCACCTAGTAAGAAATCAGTAGTTTTTAAGAGCGATTACCTTGAAAGAAGGCTGACCTTCAGCTCTGTGGAACCTGCAGAGATGTTGTTCTTTGTCCAGGATCCTTCTCTGGGAATACCCGTAGGATCTCCCAAAAGTCTTTATAAGTGAAGCAGAACTTGAAGCAGAGAAAGATCTGGAGTTTCAAGGTGCCACTGGAATGGGATACTGTGATTTTGCACCCGTTTAAGGATGAACATCTGGTTTTCATATGCAAGGTTTTTCTCTGCACGGTCTTATGCATGGAAGAGTATCTTCTCTGACTCCTCGTGATCATCCTTTACTTTTCCCTTGCAAGATTTTTTGTAATCCACAGTTTAAAACTACCACCTGAACATATGAACGTATGTAGCAAGGTCAGAATACTTGCTTTGTTTGGTTTCTTTTCCTTTTAATATTTTTTCCAAATAAAACAAGTTAAAGAGTCCCAGGATGATGTGATAGCTATTATCAAAATATATAACCTGGAAAAAAATATAACCTGGGAACTACAGCCACAACTGTCCAATAGTTCTTAAACTTGCATAAAGAAAATAAACCTTGGAAGGTACCTCCCTTTTGAACAGGGGTAGGCAATATATGGAGAGAATTCAACTAGTGAATCATTACAAACTGAATGCTTACTGTGTTTTATGGATATTTTCTCATCTTCATGCTCTTTCTATATTTGTTGTGTCAAAATCTGGCTGTAGAACACACCCCTGTGAGCATTGCTGCTGCGTAATTGCTTTCACAATTATTAAATACGAAAGACTGTGAAATTTATTAGTTTGGAGATGCCCTAAATTTGGCAGCAGCAATTACAAGACCATGAAAATGTAATTGAAGTCAATTGCCTTTGCTTTTATTTATGTGACGATTTATCTGTTTATACAAAGGTGTCACTCTTCTGATAGGCTTCCAAGCTCAGATTCAAAGAAGAGATGAAAACTAATTTTTTTATTTTTTAAATTTATTTTTTCCTACCTTCAGGGAGGCTCCCAGGGCTCAGGTCAGACTGATAGCTGGGTAGCTGTCAGGCTGTGGAGGCAGACCACACACACTTAGAGAGAGACTGCTTGTTGAGAAAAAAAACCCCAAAGTTATTTTATTTTGGACATGGCATAAGGCAATACCTAAATGGGAAAGCAAATGTCTCATGCAGGGTTTGGTCACTTCTAAGTGGTGTAAGGAGTCTGTGTTGTGAGGGTCCTAGCAATGATGTTTTCAGCTCTAGCTCATGAGTCTCCCTGAACGGCTGCTTGGTTCATCCCTAATAGTCTAGATAGCACATGGCCCTGCATAACCACTGCAGTACACAACTGTCTGGAAGTATGTACAAAGCACCTTGTTAGCTGTTCTGTGTCCAAGCAATCATCTGATGTAGCTATTTCTGCCTCTGCTGTACCAGCTTATACTGGCTGTTTGCAAGTGTCTTCTCTGTGTATCAGCAGATCAATGCTGCAGCAAAAACAATCACTCAAAAGGCTGGATTATCTACTTGCAACATCAAATAACACTTTTAAAGTTCTTGTAGTCACAGCGGGAGTGCCTGGAGGAATTGCTTTGTACAGTTGATGTTTCCTGCCCAGAGAGATCCTATACCACTGACTTGTGAAGGTGGGCAGAAGCTGGTCCATTGTTTCCAAAAAATTCATTATCTCATCTATGAAAATAGCTAGAAATTAAGTTACTGGGCCACTCAAGGAATTAATATCTGAAGTTCACCAGGTGTGCACCCAGGTATATCCCTGATACTTGGTATTACCGTAATTACAATGAAATTACTATTTACAACTTGCTCACAACTTAAGTGCCATCTCTCTTGCCACACTGGAGGACAAATAAAGAGGCTTATCTTTTGCTGTGAGAGGCAGGTCATTAGTCTCAGATACTTGCAGTGACTTTGCTCACACTTAACATATGAAACTGTCAGAAAAAAAATTTCTGGCTTTGTAAAAAACATTCGGCACAACAGAATGGATTTTCATGAGGAACCTGACCTTCAGAGGTGTCCCAGCAGCATACTACATCATGCAAGGAGAGCAGACAGCAGAGTGCACATCAAAAACTATTTGGTTCTCTCATGGGTAAAAATTAACAAAACAAGGTTTACTCAGTCTTCTGTCTGCTTACATCCTGCTGGAGATTCAGGTCTCATGCACAGTTCTGGCACCTGGAAGGATGTCAAGTGCAGTTAAAGGAAACTCAGAGGAAGTGGCTGTTTTCTACCAGTTAAGGTGTTTCAAAAGTGATTCTTTAGGTGGAAGATGCTACCATGCAGCATGTCTGAAAAACTGTAGTTCAGATGAGGCAAAGCTAGCTAACTCCTAGCAGCCAGGGGATTTACACCACACTCTGTTGTTGCTATTGGATGGAAAGGTGGTGAATGTCTTTGCATGCTCTCTACAAATGTATTTCATGTCTCTCATGATAAGGAGAGCTCTGGTCTAAACAGTCAAAACAATCCTTGAGATTTTTCTCAGCACTACAGGGTCTCGTTCAAAAACAGACATCTGTGACATGGTAACAAGCACTTTTCAGCTACAGTTGGGCTTCATAGAAGACATAAAAGGAAAAGATACAGTGAACATTTGACATGAAATCAGTCAGTTGATGTGTTTTATCCATCCTATGCTAGCCTGTTCCTAGCTGGAGGTTAGCAGCTGCTCCTACCAGCAATACATTACCAGCAAAACAGGTTGCTCCAAAGGAACAGAAGACTGCTCACCTAGCAAGGTCAAAATGTTAGATGTTGAGAAGCTTTACTGGCATACCCTGAGTCCCACAAAAGCATTGGCAACTACCACTTTGTTCTTCTGGTGATGTGAAGGAGATGGTGTGCAGGCATTGCTCTTTAAAGAGGATACAAGCAATAAGGCATCTATCTGTGCTGACTTGCCTGCAGACCCTCTCTTCAGTTGTGTCTGCCCCAATGAAAACAAGTTCTTTTAAGAATTCTTTCAACGATTACTGTTATAGCCTTTATCCAGATTTCATTGAAGCTTTACTGATAGTTTCTATTATTGAGGGATAATATTTCTCTTGAAACAAGTAGGATTTTTTTTTGCAGAAAGTTACTGCACGCATTTTCCCCTGTAAAAATGTTCACATGGAGAAGTAATTCATGAAATTGAGAACTAGGTAAGAAGTTCAGTTCCTAAACTGACAGAACATGGGTGTGCTCCCCAAAAAATGGTCCACTGTAGCCATGGGTGAGTGATGGCTCAGTTCTGATAGCTGTATATTTTTGCACTCACATATTCACTGAAATATTCACACAGCAAAGTTGATTGACTGGCTATAAATAAAATATATTTCATAGATATGTTCATAGATATGTTGCCACACATAGGTAAGGTGATCAGTCATATATTTTGGTGATAACTGTAATTCTACTGGGATGATATGTTCCCGCATTTGTCTTTTTATCATGTAATTTTCTTTTCTGCTCTTCTATAGAACGGAGTCATCTCTGTGAACTTCACCCTGTTACAGTGTGAAATGGTTTTGGGGCTTATCACCTAGTCATCCTCTGATTGTTTAATCACTTTAGGCACCAGTGTTCTGGAATTAAGTTCTTAAATCTGCTACCCTACTAGATTAATTCTTTTAGCACCATCTTCAAATTTGTTCTTGGTCATTTCTATTAGGCTTGGTGCTTGGAGACGTGACTTTTGCACAGAAAGGAGGTAGGTGGGTCAGCTGAATTTCTGTTGACAATCAGTTTCTATTGATTTCTTGGCTGATTCTTGGTTCTCATAGCTATTTTTTAGGAATATAGGCATGGTACCTGTGCACTACAATTGTTTTGAGATTTGGTAGAGGCATCTATTGTGGTTCAAGTTGAGAAAAATTCTGCACATAATTCCAGACCCTCTCTGTCTCTCTGTTTCTATCTCTCCCTCACTTTCTTTCTCCCCATTCTTTCCTCTTTCTTGCTATCTCTGTACCTCACATTTATAATGATAAGTAAATAAACAACTTATTGTTATATTATTAACATATTATTGACTTTTGGCATATGGTCTCATTGGCATCTTAATTTGGGCAGAGGCACCTCTCACAAATTGGATTGTAACAGCAGTACGGCAAAAAAGAAACATTATTTGTGAAAACGGACTCACTATGTAGAATACAGAACTTCAATGTAAGTACTAGAGATTCCATTTCTATTCTTTTCCTATAGCTAGCATATACAGCATAAACTATTCTGCATGAAAAAAGAGAATATTTTCATGCTAGTCAGAACTTATTCTTACATGATGTTTTACAACCAAACTACATGGTTTCAACAAGATTCTCTAACTGCTTGGACTGGTTGTTAAGTTATGATGTCAGATGCTATGCCTATTTCTCATAAAGCTGAGTATGTAATATGGTCCCAGTTTTGAACAGAATTTGAATGAGATATTTTCTGAGACTATTTTGGAAAATTTCAAAGTGCTTATATGCCTTTTCTTCCGTTTTCTCTCAGAGAGCTCAAACACACATATGTTTTGCCACTAGAAGAGTTGTTCAGTGATCATTGCTTAACATCATAACAGACCCCTTTCTGTAGTAGAATTTTTCACTAGAGAGTGCCTGTATTAAAATACGCATTGAAAAACCTGTTTTAGTTTATAAATGTGAAAACCTGCATAACAGACTGTTTTTTTCCTCTCAGTTGTGACGTTGTCTTCCCCACCAGTTGTGCAAAAGGTCTGATCCTTTCCCTTACATTACGATGGTAGGGCTAGCAGGTGTTTTTTTCAGTATTTTTCGTTTGCGCAACAGTTCTGTTTACAGAATGCTGTCCTTCTCCATTTGCTGTCTCTCCCAGATCTGCTGTTCAGACAAAAGTAATGTGTATATGATGACAAATACCTTTGCATTGGCCACATTACCAGGCTGGCTGTACAGCAGCTTGAGCTGGATTTGATCACAGTTTGTAGAGGCAAAGGTCATCCTCTTCAGTTGCTGCACAGGACAATTGTGTATCTTGGCATGTGCATGAGCTCCTCCACACTTGATCCATAAACACTGCCTAAAAATATATATCAGAACACGCTTTTGTGGATCACTCCTGCATCTGACTGCTAGACCAAACCTTTGGTCTGGACAAACCAGCTAAAGGACCGTTAGATATTCTGCATTGATTGATAAACAAAAGTCCTTTTTCCTGTCAAGTTAGGTGTATTTATTGGACCTGTACTTCCTCCTGAGAGCTGCTAAAGCTCTGGCTCATTCACATCTTATGCCTTCTGATTTCTGTATTCTCCAGCACCCAAGCCTGCCTGGACGTCTGATAATTTCAAAGTGGTTGCTCTAAGCTTTTCCTTTACTACTAGACTGACCACTAACTTACCCAGACAGCTTAATAACAGATATCTGAGTTTCATTTTGCTGACATTCCTCCAGGATCCACCTCCAGATTACAATGGATGTGCTTCGTGGACAAATCTTTTGTCAGTTAGATCCATGTGACTTCATTAGTCCTTTTAGTCTTGTTTTGAGTTCAGCCATTGTTGTCAACTCCAGACAATAGAAGATGATTTCAAATGACTGAAAACTGGTGGTGGTATATGTTACTGTCTATTCTGTCTGAATAATCAGTCTCTCATTCTGACTTTTTTCCTTTAGTTCTCCTCACTTTAGTGGATAATCTGACATGACATTGCATTATTACTTGGATCTTCCAAAGCTCTGCTCATTATATCTGTTTTTGTTACTCATTTCAGAGACAGACCGTTGGGGTCTTCACATCTTAACTCTGTATCTTGGGCAATTACCTCTGCAAAGACTAAAATGTAATAATATAGAGGTGTACATATGCAAAGTTCAAGTTTGCTTAAGTTTGGAGCTTGAGAGCTTTCTATTGCAGTTCTGCTTGATTTCTGCTGCTGGGCTGAGGAGTGTCCTATAGCCATGGAGCTCTGCGAGGGTAGTTGGATTTGTTCTTCCCAGTGTCAGGGAACAGTTCAGGAAATCACAGTAAGCTGCTGTTTCATGACAGTGTCAAGCTAATATACTTTGTAGTCCTTTCATAGTCGAACTTCATGCTTAAGGTTGTATGCATATATATGTATGTATGTGTGTGTATATATATATATATGCAAATTTATAAAGAATCCTTCAAATATCTGCTGTAGATATTTTACACCTGAACTCCAGCTTCTGAAATTCAGATCTACTGGGCAGGAAATAAATTTCTCATCTAGTGACTAGAAACAGTTCAGTGTTTGAAAACCACTATAAGTGTGCTCTTGCCATTTCCTACAGTGTCCCTCAAGCACAGGTGCCATAATGAATTTTTTTCTGGTTTGTTTAAAAAACTCATGCAAGACAACCTTCTTTCGTTTAATAAAAAACAGGTATACTCACATTCAGTCATAATGAAAAAGTGATGGTTGCCAACAGGGAAAGGAATGTATTTTTCCTACTGAGAGTAGTGTCAGAAAAGCAATCAGGTAAAGCTAGATCCATATAATGTTTAAGAAAGGTTTGGGGAATTAGAAATTTTTTCAGTATGTAGGATACAATAACATGCAGGTGATGGTTTGTTTGCATTTCTTATATTTCCTGTTGCTTTTGCCCAACAGAAAAGCAGGATAAGGAGAGTCTTTCCAAATTGAGGTACGTCCAACTGCACTGCTTTCCCTGCATGCTCACATCAGTATGGAAACTGTTACCATGAAGCACAAGGAGCATCTCAGCTGTGAAATCTTGCTCGTTCATCTAAATTCATCCAGTTGCTGCAGAGAAGCTCTCTGTATCACTCCTCTGTCAAAGAATCCAACAAATGAAGGGTCTTTCCTTCCCACACTTCTAGAGCCAGAATTTTTATTTTAAGAGTAGTGTTTTCAAAGAGCTCTTGTTTTCATCATCTCTTGTTAAACCTGGTTACTTCATATGCTATAGCCAGGCACCACAGCTTTGAGAAAAACAAGTATTTAAATTACTATCTCTGGTGACCCACTATAAAAAAAAAATAAAAGAAGTATACATCCTGTCACTGCCTAGATTGTACTCAAATATGTTACATCTTTAGTCCAAGATAGAAATTGCTCAGAATTCTCAACTGACACTTTCTGGGCCTGTGATATCTGTTATGTCAGTCTAACATGCTCAGACTTTCGCCTTGTCTGTCACTTTCTTGAAGCTTGTAGAATAGATATGGGATGGCTCCCCAGGCAAGGGGAGTGAAGATTAGTAGCAAGCCATGTAGTTTTGTTGAAGATGCTGTGTTTTTATCACTTAGATTCTTCTTCATTCATATGACAAGAAGGATAAGAACTTGACAAAACTACAACTCAGTTTCCCCAATATTATTATTATTTTATAATAACATTATATAATATTATACAATTATTATCTATTATTATTTATAATATAATTTATAATAATATCATTATTTATCATTATTTATTTTCCTTTTTTTTTAGTCCATGTGGTACAGCTACCTATTACCCAGAAGAAACTTCCTTTGGCAGGAAAAATATGAGAACCTTCATTTTCATCCTGAAAAATTTTCCATATCAGTAAAAGAAATCAAGACTTCTCATGGAA
>NW_008671229.1:12188-13898 GCF_000695815.1 Acanthisitta chloris
TATCTCCTCGAACTTGACTTAATAAATTTAAGCCTTTGGGCTAGTAATTCAGTGTCAGTTGACTTACAGTTCCTGTGCATTAATACAGGAATTTCTTCCATTATTCTCTAGATATTTGAGTGAGTTAATAAGTCAGTGTGTTTAGTTATTCTGGGTTGGTTGTTTTGGGATCCCTTTCTACAGTAGCAGCCAGACTTCTGAAGTATTTAGAAGTACTTATTTACTTCTGCTCATTTCCAAATTACTGAGTCTTGTTGCATTTCTGAATTAACATCTGAATAATACTAAGTCCATACTTCCAGTGCATTTATAGATTTAAAACATGTAGCAGAGTCTTGTTCTTACTTGGGAATACATTCCTGACTCAGTTCAATGTAGGGCCTGGAAATAAGAATGAATTTTTTTTTATTAAAGGTAGCTGAGGAAAGTATATATCACAGGAGACTGAGTAGTATGGGAGTAAACAGTTGTGGAGGTACAATAATACTGCCAACAAAAAATAACTGCACCATGTTTCATATAGAAAGAGTACCAAGCAAAAACTTTTTTTAGTTCCCAGTATTATTGTTTTATCAGTACCAGTTCTAAATATGGAGGAGAAAAAATGCCTCTGGATGGATGAGCTAAAGTTCTAAAGAACCTTGTGTGAACAAAGTCTGAAGAGTATATGAGCACTACTATATGGGAGGGAAGCTGTGTTGTGTGCATATGCATTGAGATTGATGATTTCTAGGTGTCTGTTCAGAAACGTCTCAGTGAAGAAAAGTGAAAAAGGTCTCAGTGAAGAAAAGCTTTAGTTTGCTTTAGTTTAGCTACAGTAAAATTAGTGTAGTTAAGACTTTCAGGCAAATTACAAATTGCCTTTCAGTTCTTTTGGTCACAAAAGGATTAATGCCTTTAAATTGTTTGAGGGAGAAGAAAGACACACTTCTTAATTGTATTCCATGCTCATTGCAGGGGGATTGTACTAGATGACCTTTAAAAGGTCCCTTGCAACTCAAACTATTCTATGATTCTATGATACCTGTATTTTTTTTAAAAGTCCTGATTAGTTTAATTGAGAAATTTACTCTCAGTGAACTGTCTCACCATTGTCTGACATGTGGTACAAGCATGAATAAAGGGACCTACTAGGGAATACACCACCTTTTATTTTGCTCTTTCACTGAAACAAAATGTGAACATTTTTTTTTTAAAATAGATGTCTCTTAATGGTTTATGTAGAGAAAGCTATGTGCTGATACTTAAAATATAGTAGAACATTGATACTGACATTGAGTCACGAGGTGGAGGAAGGAAAGAAAAAGATAAGGAAGAAACGAAACATTTCAAAACTCAAGACTCAGCCTTGTCCTTGCAGGATGAAATCTGCTATTTCACCTCTTGGTGGCACTACAGCATTTCATGTTTGCCGTTACTGTGTCATGTTACTTTTGGGTTTTGTTGTTGTTATCGGTGATTCGT
Organism: Acanthisitta chloris; assembly: GCF_000695815.1. Lineage (NCBI taxonomy): Eukaryota > Metazoa > Chordata > Aves > Passeriformes > Acanthisittidae > Acanthisitta > Acanthisitta chloris. The sequence continues at coordinate 13,653 of NW_008671229.1, forward strand.
TTTCTTATTTTTTTTCTTTTTTTTTTTAACTGTAGTTACTGCAGCTGTTTATTAACAAGTCAAAATCAGAGAGTCAGCCGGATCGGAAAAGACCTCAAAGATCATGAAGTCCAAGCCTACCGTCGTTACTAGACTATGGCACTAAGTGCCACATCCAGTCTCATCTTGAAAACCTCCAGGGATGGTGAATCCACCACCTCTCCGGGCAACCCATTCCAATGCCATAGAAAATCTCTTCCTAATATC
>NW_008671230.1:0-31528 GCF_000695815.1 Acanthisitta chloris
GGAGCTCCTACCAAACCCTAACATATTGTTAAGGAAACTCTTGTGATTGTCATTTGCAAACAATGCACTGGAGTTATTTTCTCCTAGGCAATTACTGTATCTCAAGGTCTTCTCAATATGATTTTTGACTATTATAAAAACCAAATCTTTACCTTTACATATCCTTTATCTGATCTGAGAAGAAAGTTATTTCTATTGACTGATTTGTACCTTTTTTTAATGGAATAGACAGAATGTTTAGAAACAAACTGTTAATAACTTTCTCTGCTGGTGTATAGCAGAACATGTACATAAGCAAGACCAGCCATAAGTACAGCAGAAGGTATTGCTCCTGGCAAGCGTTAACAGGGAAAATGATAACACTTGTAGTATCTCATCATCATAGCACAGTGCTATAAGGTCAAAACATTTGTCCCATGTTGCTTTCCCTATTTTCTTCAGTTTGACATGCTGCTCTAAAAAGATACAGACCTGCTGACACAATCCCAGTAGATCAAGTTGTTGGTGTCAAATATTTTCAACCCCTTCAGGGTAAAAACACTATGCTGGCAGCCTCACCACTGAGCCAGATGAACCCTCAGTACATTGTATAGTCACTTTATTACCTCTGTCTAGTCCTGTCTGAATAACGTCAAGAGTAGAAAAGAGGGTTGTGTATATTCCATTCATATTTTTCCCTTCCCTAAGGCAGCATGGCACAGGGGATAGGGCTGTGCACTGAGAATACTCACTGTGCTGATCTGCTTTGTATACTTTGCCTTCACACATTTTCTGTAAACACCTAAAAATGGTAATCCCCCAACACTTTTGGGAATCACTGATAAATACTAAAGAATATGCATGAAAGTAGTAAGTTTTCTGGAGTATTTTGTCACAGCTGTAGTTTAATACTAGCATTTCTTAAAGTGATAATCATTGTCCCGAATTTGAACACTCTCACCTCCATGTTTTACTTGCTTTCTCAGGAATGTTCTTGTGTCTCTCTGTGTAAAGGATAAGAATGTCTCTGACATTTTCCTTTTATCAGGCCAGAGGTCACCATTTGGGAGGTTTTTCTGCCTTTCTACCCTTCGATATTGTACAACCTCAGATATCAAACCACCTTTCATTCCAATTATAATCTGACTTTAAATGCTCAGGAAATACACTGAGACTTCCTTAGCTTGATTGACAATGTGCAGCAACATCTCTTGGAATGAGAAAAATATCACTCTAATGTAGGAAAAGAAATTGACCCCCACAATACATAACTATGATAAACCAGGTTAAATACAGCTTTGGTATCTCACTTAAGACAGAGCCTGACAGAGTTCAATAGGCCTTTGGACAATGCTCTCAGGCACATGGTGTGATTCTCAGGGATGGGTGCAGGACTGGCAGTTGGACTAGATGGTCCTCAAGAGTCCCTTCCAAGTCTGTATATTCTGTGATTCTGTAAGAAAAAGAAAATTTTACAAAAATCAATGTCTAAGATTAACCTGAAATACACAAGTCTGGCTCATACTCACCAAGACACAATAAAAGCTTTGGCTTTTATTTTGACCTTTATTCACAGTAAGGTTAACAAAGATCTCTGAAGCAATATAATTTTAGAAAATATAATTTAATAGTAACAATCTTAAAAACAAAATAAAAACCAATACTGAACCAAAACTCAGAGGTCTCTTCAGAGACTTGATGGATAGAACATATAGTTTGTAAAGGATGGCACCACAGTGAGAAGCTGTGATGCTTCTTATTCCATAAGAGTATCTTATGGAGATAAGATACTCTTGGTAGTGTTAACTTTTGTTAAGTACAGTAGCTTCTAATGACCATGTGGTTGTAGTGTTTTGTAGTAAAAGTCTCAAATTGGATATAAGTGCCCATTTACAATTCTACACAGTGATTCCTGAAGAATGATAAAGAGGATCGTTTTACATACATTTTTTTTCACAGATAAGTAGGTGTTTAAAAAAAACCCAACCAAACAGGAAACACAACAAAAACCCTCAACTGATCTTTTTGCCCTCTTGATAATACAAACATAAATTAGATGTGAACTGGCTAGAAACTGGCAGAGGTGCCTTTCTTCTGTGGTACAGGAAAAGCAAGTGGTAGGGAGAATAGTGTAAGGACACTAAAGTTGATTTTGAGATATCCAATTCCATCCAGAAGGTGTTAATTAACTACTTGTTAGTACTTTCCTCTCCCCTCTACTTTTCCTCCTATGATTCTATGTATCCAGCCATTCATTATTCTAGATGATGGAGCTGATGGGATTTACTTCAGAAAGACAACTTGATAAAAACATGTACAAATATACATCTTTCAAAGCCAAAGAGAGAACAGCTTCCCTGAAACAAATTAACACCTCATCCCCCCATAAGAACTGGAGCAGGCCATGGCAAGGGATCTTTGTTTCTTGTTTTGTTAAAAAGTGAAGTAAAGGCATTCATAATAATTGTAATAATGATGAATAATAATGTCTAAATCAAAACCCCAAGCACTTACACTTCACTTGTTTTAACACTTCTCTATTATGCTCATGATATATAATGATGGCTTAGTTAAAGAGCAGGAAATTCAGGTTTTGTTAATCCATACTTTTTAAATAAGAATTGTTTGTCCTCTGTAAGGATGATGCCATCTCAAGCACAGTATTCATGCTGGTGGACTTGTATAAGTCAATGTAGCTTGCTCAAATACAGAAGTAGATAAGAAAAAAATTAATTCATACAAATATATATACATATTTAATCTTTGAGAGAGAGCTTGTATAAATGTGTGTGGGGAGGGTTGTTTGGTTTGGGCTTTTTTTTTCTGTGAAAATCAACTGTTCTGTACAGACAAATTATATACCTTAAAAGGAAAATAACAACATTAACTCTGCAGTTTCATTTGGAACACTTAATTTGTCAAGACATTCTGGCAGTTCTCATCAAAAGTCCAGTATAAGCTTTACTATTTTGGCTCATTAAACTGAAAATGGGCTTGGAAAAGGTCATGGGGAATTAGAGGTTATAGAACAAATAATCAAAGCAATTAGCTATAACTTGAGTCTCCTGAGCTGCCTAAAAGAGAAAGCAGACCTGACCTTGTCAAAGAAAGAAGGATATTAAAAATGCATATCAAGAAGAAATCCAGAAAGGTTACTACAGCTGTGTACATTGTAGAAGTTTGGGGTTTGTTGTTGCTATTTTGGTTTGTTTTCTTCTTTCTAAAGAACAAAAGTATTAAATCCCTCCCACACCCCAAAGACAGCATTGTGCTATTCCCATACTAAGTTCCCTGTTTTAAAGGTTTCTCATTCACAGTGAAGATTGCTTATTTATAATGTGCCAGTGGGTATATTAAAGTCTCAGGACCTGATCCTTCTCACATACTATATTGTAAATCAGAAATACCTCCATTGGACTTAATTGAGTCAATGTAAAAGTGATGTAAGAGGAGAAACAGGCCATTAATGTCCAAATTAATTTTGACTAAAATAATCCATTCTTTGAAACCTGAAAATGTGTACCAAGTTGTTGAATGCTTTTTCTCTTAATGTATGATCACATAAAATGTTCTTGTATCAATTAGCCATTTTGCTGAAATTTGTAACATCAAATGGCAACACAAAATTGTCTTGAAGAAACTTGCAAGCTGTAATTTGGATGATATCCATGTTGGGGGATTTGTGGTGTTGCTTGTTTGGGGGCAGGGGTTTGAGGGTTTGGTTTGGGTTTTGGGGAGATTTTGCTGCTTTTTTTTTTTTTCTCCTGAGGTAACAGGGTCTCTATTAAGAATTTCCTGAAAGAATTTGTGGTTTGTTTTTTTTAAGTTGCAGGCACTCATCAGATAAATGTCTGCCAAGATCTGAAGTAGAATTAGACTAGCAAAATTAATATAGGTTACATTTCTTTTTTAATTTATTAAAGGATTATCAGAGGAACACTTGGTTCACATAGGCACCCTGACATGACATCAACCCTCCTCTTCTCTGCTTCTCACATTGGCTGGTATTTTCAGAGCCGTTCTACATGTTCTTCACTAACTTAATAAAATTATTTCAGGTCTCCTGTGTTAATCCCAGTGACTACAATTCACATTTTCACATGTGGGCATACTTTCAATGATGATTTACGTTACTTCTTAGAGATTATTTTAGTCTGAGGAAGATGGATACCAAAAATTTAAAATATCTCTTGGGTGAGATTATTATCTTCCACTGGCCCAAGATAGAGGATATGTAATTCAAACCAGCTCAGGATTTTGGCTCCATTGCCTTAAAATTGTTGGGAAACTAGAATGGGTGTGAAAGTGTTCACTGCTGTGAAAGGGATGCTGCTGGACTAGAACACAAAAAGGCTCCAGGTTGGAAGCCTTCCTAAACATCCAAGAACGGTTATGTTTCAATTAAAAGAAAATCACAGATAAATTATTTGAGCAATGTAATACTTTATCAGCACAAAAGTGGATAAATAGCAGGAACGAGCAGTGGAAGGCAAATGCTGCACTGCATGTGTACAGCTCTTGTTTAGAATCAGACTCTATTGAACATAACTGCTCAGAAAGCTGTAAAGAAAACTGAATAATGGCATTCAAAGACAAAAGATTTATCATAAGGCAACATTTGTGATAAGTGCTTTCAAAGTGCTAAACTATCTTTTTGGATGTCATAAGAGAGTGCAGTTGATGAGTTGAAGGTGACAAGGGGTCACTTCTGCAGGGCCAGAAATGACTTCAAAAATACAGACTTTTCAGAATCAGCAATCTAGCAAAGTTGTAATACAACAGCATGGTTTGTTAAGCAGTCCTGAAAAAATCAGACCGCTGAACTAGGTTTAATAGCAATGCTGTACTTATAAACCTCCTAGAGCCTACTAAAATAACATTTCAGGATCTATTCAGCTTGTGATCTTACCACGCTACTCACAGTAGAGATTAAAAAAAAATTACATTCTGTATTTTTGAGGAATATGATATTAAGCTGGATTTTTTTTATTATGGTGAAAGCTGTGATTTCATTATACTTCTTATGTAGCTGGACCTGCAGTGAGATCTTTTGTTGAACTTTTTCCCTCAGTTTTAAAATGAAGGTAGAGATGGTTTCAAATAATATTATTATGGTCTATATTGGTTTCTGAAAATAAACCATATGTTCTATATAACTTTCATTACATCTTATTCAAGAATTTATTTTTGAGTTTTATTCTGTTTCGCTAAGTGTGAAATAACAGGTGTGGCAAAGTGATAATTTTATATCAGATAGTAAAGACTCCTGTTTATTTGAAGTTAGTTTGTTTCTAGAAAAATGCATGAATTTTCTGATTGTGATAATTTGACTGTAATTTGATCTATTCTTACTAAAAGATTTGCCCTCTATTTGGCATATTACAATAATACCTTTCTCTGGAGATTAGATGCCTTTTATTTCCAAGTCCCTTTTTTTCATGTGTATGTAGTTATAGCAAAATATTGAAGAGCAGAATAGTCTCCATGATTAACTAGCTAGCAATGCATATAAACGTATGAAATAGGAACAAATTGCTTTAGGCCAGAGTAGCTGACCTACAAACAAAATGTTGTTTCATATACCTTTTACATACTGTCTGAATGCATTTTAAATCTAGTATGATAGATGGAAATCAGCGGTATTTGTGCCCTTATGCCAACTTTTCTCTGTGGATTCTATGAACTATATAGCATCTATAGTAAAGGTTTTACTGCTCTCTAGAACCCACACCAAAGCCTTAGACTTTGTCCTCTGTGGATTTTTTGATTCAGGATTTAGGAACATTCTTCATCTTTAGTTCTTTCTGTCATTAAAGCTCTGACCTTACATTGCTCTGAATTGCAAGGAAAGGGTGTGACAAATATAACCATCGCGGAATCTAGACTCAAAAATCAAATAATGCACAAAATATTACCAAAGGTTTAATCTTGAAATGTAAGAAGAAGTTTCCTGATTTAAATATTATCATTTTCTATCCTTTTCTGTGGAGAAATCATATTTCCTATTTATTTATATCAATTTATATTAATTTAGAGGTGAACTATTCAAGATAATGTAATAGGTCATAAGGATGTATTTAAAAAGCTGATAATACAAAATTCAAAGAGGAAGAGATTTTTCCACATTGTTGTCATCTGACCCCTCTCCCCTAGAAGAATGTGGAGAAGAATCCTTTCCTTGTATAAAATATCAGTGTTGCTGTAAATACCTGGCACTGTTGATTACACTAACATTAGAAAATGAACTTCCAAATAAAAAACAACTGGTAATTCTTAGAAGATCAAACTAAATTACTTTAAAGTAAAACAGAGTGGAGTGAAACCTCAAGACTTAAAACAGTATATATGAATCTTTTTCAGTTATGAAGTTCTACTCAGTGCAGAAAATTCTCAAAATTGAGAGGAGGAATTATCAAAGAGTGTCAGCCATTTCTACATTCATGGAGTGCATGAAAATATGTAAGTTGTCTTTAATATTGCTTGCCAGTCCACTGAATTTGACATTTTAATCACCTTCATGTTCTGGATATATGCAATTTGTTGTTATGCTAGTGATCTGAACACTCCTAAACATTTTCAGGATGAGAGGTAAGTGTTGTGGATTTTTTTTTTAAATGTCTTTTGAGGATTGGTGACAATTATAAAACATGAAATAAAATCTCACTTTGTTAATTACTTGACTAATAATACACAACATTGTTTTAGTAGAAATTTATCTAAAAACATTAATATTTTGAATTAGCATTGTTTTTTAAAGTGCTAGCCATATTATCTTGTTCTGAACCTAGCTGGAACCTAGCCAGTGTTTTGAATCACCATGAAGTCCTCCCCAAGTGACTGTAGAATCAGTTTCTAGGGCTTAACTTAGATCTTGAAAATTTAAAATAGAACTAAAATGTGAAAGAGTTGCATAATCTTCCCAACTGCAGTGAAAAAAGCAAGACCAAAACCAAAACAAGGAAACTTGCTTGGGATATTGTTCAATGAGTGAAGTGGGTACTGTCGTGCTTAAGTGGGTGAAGAAAACATAGAACTACACACCTCTTATGGGCCATTGTGTGATATTGTTTGTAGAATGCCCTTAAGAACCCTTTTCATTCTGAACTTCAACGTGAGAAGAAAAAGAAATGTAAAACTATATACTCTTGAGGAAGTGATAGATATATCCAGTGAGCCAGGAGTCAGATTTTAATAATGGCAAAATGAAGTTCACTGTGTAACTGTGATGCAGTATTGTATGCTTGGGTATGAGAGCTGCAAAGATGAATTAAAGATACAGATAATAAATTTAATGCCAAATCTTCAGACCCGACAAAACATAAAACATTTATTTGGAATCGAATGGTCTTGTTACAGTAAATATAGTAATCTAGCACATTCAGTTTCACAGAGGCCATTGTTGCAGAGAGGAATTTGGTAAGAAATGCTGGTGAAGTTGCAAGCATGTGCACGGGAATGCAAACTAAGTATTTACATCCCTTATGAGAAATGCTGTACTAGTTTTTTATCTCTAACCTCTAGGTAAGTTTATTTAATTAGAAAATAATTGCTGATAACTATATTTGCTGCTGAAGCTTGGATTGGGATATCAAAATTCAAGAGATAGAGGGTAAACTTAGAGGAGGCATCTTGCTAAAATTGCGTCTTGCTGAAGCTGGAAAGCTGCTAAGCTCATACTCACTTTTACGCTAATGTAACTTTATAATTAGAAATGTAAATCCGTTTTTAAATTGGGCAACTTGTTGGTACTTTAAACCAATTCATGCTTTTGGGGATTTTATTAAGCATAATTTTTTGTATATGACACTGCACTGAAATCATCATATCAAAAGGCCAAAACCAGTTAAAAACAAAGTTCCGATACTCTTTCTGAACTAGACTGATAACTTAGTATTTAATGGAATACACAATCCTGGAAGAAAGAAAGAAGACAGAATATTGTGCAACTCTACCCAGTAATAGATTCTGACACTTGGAATTTATGAATCTCATGAATTGTTCTTTATTGATCAGAAGCTGATCATAGCATTTGAATTACTAAAAGTACAGTTAAAGCCGTTCACAAATGACACTTGGACGTAAGTGAAAGTAGGCTTTATTGATTTCTAGTGTCAGCTGGAGTTGAGAAAGATATACCATATGTTCAACATATGAAAATAGCAGAAACAAAAATCAAAAGAAATCTCTCCTACTCTGTCAGCTAATAAAGTTTTAAAAGTTGGTAAAGAATTGAGTGGGTTCAATACAGCACATCCATGTGTGTTTTGTAATATCCCATAATTTAAATGAACAGCATAACTAATCAGTTAAAATCTAATAAGGACATTTTTTTCTAAAGAACTTCTTTTAAACACAGTTTTACCTTTTTATCAATATTTTTCTGGCTGCTGAGCTAAGTATGTTTTCCATAGGAAAAGCAATGAATACTATTTTTCTATCTATGCCTCCTCTATGTAATGTACCTGCCACGGACATATAACATTCCAGTGGGAAAATAATCATATCCAGATTTGGTATGCCTTCATCTTCCAAAATTATTTTCTAAGCATTTTATGTGGCTCTTATAAGTCTTCTGCATTGTATCATGTCAAGTTCTGGTCATAGGCCAAAGAACCTTTGGTTTCTTACACTACAAGGTAGTATGCCAAAAATGCATCTCTGAGAAATCAAAGAAATAATGCAGTGTAGATATACAGTGTGGAAAGTAAGACTTGATGTTGTTATGTGGCATTTTAATATGGGACCTTTAGTCATTAGGAGACTGTTATATGAAAAAAAAGTTTTGTGTTTATTTAAGATGCAATCTTTTGAAACGGGATGAATATGGACATTGTTTCATTGATTATAGCTTTAGGGGTAGTTGTCTCCTTTAGCACTTGTTCATATTAAATCATATCCCACTGCCAGTAGGTGAAAAATCTTTTGCCCTTTGGCTTTTGCTAAGACATGGAAGCTCACAGTATTTAGATCTTTTGCCTAGTATGTTCATGTGTACATTGATCATAATTACTCTTTTGGTCAATTCAGTATAAACTTTGACAACTTGTAAATAGTTTTATAGGTTTTTTAAGTGATTGAGAATTTTCTGAATCATGAAACTGTTTAATCTTATTAGCGGTGATACAACTTCATGTAAGGAAGAGGGTAAACTAGAAAATACATTTCCTAAAACTTACCACTTCCTTTCTAACCATTTCTTTGAGAACTCTTCCACTGGCACTTATCCTTGTGTGAGTCTGTGTAGTCTGCTGCTTCTTTTTTTAGACCATGACTTGAATACATGAGATCGTCTGTCCCCATTTGTTACTAATCAGTTATATCACTTTGTAGAGAAGCAAAGGAACTAGACTTCTCATCATGGAGATTCTTTATTCACCTTTTACCTCCTCAGCCAAAATTTGTTTTATATTAAACATTTTCTTTATTATTTTCCATGAAGAGTCTGCATTTAATCTAGAACTTTATTTGGTAACTGCCTTGTATCGTTTGACCACTAACATAAATTAATGCAGATCAGCATTCCTGATTTTCTAACTGTTGTGAGTGAGCCTTGGCTAGCAGCCAAATGCCCACCCCATTACTCACTGGATGGTCTTTCTTGCTCTGCATTACATGGGCATCCCCTGTTTTTCAGAAAATACTGTGCTAGTCTTGTTAAGCTAATATTCTTTGGAAACAACAATAAGAATTTCAGAATATTCAGGCAAATAAAGGGTACATGGCAAGTATTTGTAAATTGGGAAGAATGTGTATTTTTGATATTCCTGTGAATGGAATGGACTTTTACAGATATAGGCCTCTTGATTTCTAGATCCTACACAAAATTATGAATTTACCACAAAAGGCAATAATAAGACGTTTCAAAGAATTTTATCGATTTATGGAGAAAAAAAACCAACGCCCTCAAAAACCCACCCACCCAACAACATGAAAAGAAAACAAAGAAAAACCACACACCAAAATCAAAAAAAATCCTTGCAACAGAACCCTATCATCAACACTGAAAAATGTAATTGCCTGAAAATTTTCAAAATTTCATTTCATTAGAAGCTACAATTTTCAGTGGAAATCAGCTAACTTGAAACATACTGTAGTTGTCAACTTAAACCAAAACAATGTCATCATAAATTCCAGGCAGACTGTAGAAAAACATATGGTTCAGTAAATACAATAAACCTTCATTGCTGAAATCATACACATAAACCAGATCTCCATGTGAACTAGTAACAAAAATTCTAAAGACAGCCCTTGAATAGGCATCCCCCACTTTAATGAAACAAGTTTCAGTTGGAAACTAAAAGATTAAAGAACCACAACAAAAGTTTCCCAAAGTCATATCATTTATAACTACAACCAGTTTCCAGATGCAAAAATGTTCAGCTGTTTCTACTATGAGCTCACATTTCAAACCATGTCTTTCACTGATCAACTGCATCAATTTGACTTTTGTGTATAGTTCTGCCTAAGTATTACACCTTTGTTGGGACTGGTCATATATAGAGGAGGTTAATAAACAATTTGCAGCATCAAGACTTTATTTTTTTCTCACATTTATGTCTTTCAATTCTGTTCTAATCTTCTGCATTTGACATGCATGAAAGTTAACAAAATATAGTGACAGCATTATAAACATCTTAGTTTTACGATATAGCATAAAGAATGCATTCTTCAAGATCAGGCATAATTTAAGAAAATATGTAGTTTGTTATGGTCTGTTGTTTTACTTTACTAAAGTTATAAGGTACAACATACCAGACAGGATCTAATTAAGGCTGAAGAATGTGCACTTCGCTTAAAATTATTAGTCTTTACCACTTAATGTCAGACAACACTACTTAGAATATATGTATGTATGTGTGGCTAGGAATATCTATGTTTGCTTCTGTATTTCACTAAATTGTTGCTGTTTGCTGGGCTAAAGATGGCTCTTTGCTGACATAGTATTTGCTTTCCATCTAATTCATTTCCATAAAGCACTAGCCAATAGCTTACTGCTAATCTCCATAATGTTACCACCTCTATGAGGATTTTACCACCGCCTTACCAACCTCCCAAAATAAAGAATAGAATTCATATAGTAATGTTAACACAGTTTGACAATTCTTCATGTCAGCCTCAACTGTGATTGGCCAAAGGCCGAGTGTCTGCCAGATGGATTTTGGCAGTGGATTAAAAATGAAATCTATTCCTGTTACTTCTTTTCCTTTAATATCAAGCATATATTTTTCTCAAATTTGTGACACAGATTTAAACTACTAAGTGACATTTTGTAGAATTGCAGAGTTCCATGAAAGATATCTTCTTAAAAATGTTTTGGCAACCATGTAGAAAAGTAAAAATCAGGCTGAATTGAAAATATCAAGTTGAGTTTAATTCTTAGTTTCCAGTTCCCACTTAGTTGCCATGCAGTAAGCAATCCTTTTGTATTTGGATTTAGGCACTCCCAAATGAGTTTGTAAAAGATGTCTAGGATTTTATTTAATATTTTTTAAAATGTTATTTAAATTTTTATTTTATTTTATTAAAATAATGAAAAAAGCTTCCTTTTCAGGATACCATTCTTAATTTGCTGTAACCTCCTTGATGATTCAAAGAGGAAATAGGCCACAGGGCATTGTTCTTTTCTTTGCATCAATTCCATTTTTCAGGTGATGAAGGAAATGTTTTATGAAGTTTCAGAAATATGTAATTTTACTCCCTGATGACAGGGAAGGAAAAGGAGTTTGACTGTCAGGAATGTTATCTGCTCTAAAGAAAATAGCCAACTGATAACTGCATAAAAATTGGTCAATTAAAGTTGAATGTCCAATAAACAGTTATGGTGGAATATGTTACATTTTAGGACAAAGCATAAGCATACAGGAACTGTCAGTTGAGAGATTTATTTACTATTGTAGCAGAGATAACTGGAAATTAAATCTGTCACTGAAGTTGCTAAGCCATATGATACAAAAGTTCTTTTCACCTAATAAATTGTACAGAATAGGGCTAGAATGGAGTTTGAATCTCAAAAGGACCATTTCCTCTAGCTAAATAGTATGATACTTGTGTTATAGGAAGTTGGCCCATATTCACCCAATGTGTGAAGTCCAAGAGCTAGCAGTATTAAAAGCTGTCATTACTTCCCATATGGTCTATTCAGTCCATACTCTTAGCAGTGAAGCAAAACATAAGATTTGGGCTGGGCATACTGAGCTCTCATTGATTCAAGTGTGATGAACACAACTAGAGGCACTAAATTTTTATATAAATTTGGGGGCAATACAAATTAAGCACAACAGTAATATGATTTATTTTAGAAATTATAATAATTACTTTCCTAAGATTGCAGAATTTCAATTGCTTTACAAAATTATTAGTGTTAATGACAAAAGAGATTTTCTTTCCCCTGTTAAGAATTGTGAAAGGCCATTCATGTTAGGACTTTTCTAGTTTCTACTGAAAGTTCTGTCAGGTTGATTCTACACCTCAAATGTGTTTCAGTTGTAATAAGTAACATTTTCTAATGGAGATATATTTATTTGTATATTTTCTTTCCAAGTCCTCATTTTACTTCATGCACAATAATTGACTCAGCAGTAGAGGACAGAAGAATTACATGAAACTTTCTAGTCAACTTTTAAACTTGCTGGCTTTTTTCCTTGGTTTGTTCAAAGATCCCTTGAAGTCAGTTGTGAAACCCTTTCCATTTGATTTTGGCTCGTGTTCCTAATTTTAACTCATCACCTTAAAGAAAGGTGATTGAAGCTGATGAAGATGTACCAGAAAATTAATGAGATAATTCTTTGCCATATAGTTTCTAGATATTAAAGAAACCCCAAACATGTAAGATTTAGACATTCATATGAGTTGCCAGATTGGGTAACTGGATATCACTTTGGATATAACAGTATATCTGGGCTGTTTGAAGTCTATGGGAAAGAAAATGGAGGGTTTATCACTTAAGGTATGCGAAATAAGTGGTACTTCAAAGTTTTGCTTGAACCTGAAGTAGTAAAACAATGGCTTGAATCTGAGTTTCCCTTCTGTCATATGTCATCTGCAACCTGAAGACTCGTATTAATGCTGCCTGAAGGGGCTTGCATATTCTTGGCCTAGACTTTTGGAGTGGAGGCAGTTCAATGGAAGGAAACCAGATGAGCAAGCCCCTTGCTGCTAAATTCAGTCTTTAAAATATAAACTTTTAATTCAGAGCACTGTGGTTCTTTAGATCTGTCATTTAAAAAAAGCTCTTATTTCTGCACTGTTTCTAGATGACTCTAGAAAGGGAACCTCTCAGAGAACCATCAGAGTGGAAGCAGCCAAGCAAATAAATTTTGAAATGACAGATCTGTCTGGAACGTCTGTGGTCTAATGAAATCTGTATGTTGAGATACTTGGCTTCATCCAGTCTTCTCCAATAATATCAGCTTTCAGTTAATGTACATGCCTCTCAGGGGAGGTCATAATGGGAACACCAGCTGGATACCAGTAGAGTACAAACAGGCATTTCAAACAAAGTATAGTATTAAATAGTTCCTTTAACTGACTTCCTTTTAGACAAGAATTTTCAGAGGATTTTTAAAAAAATTTCAGAAGACAGTAAAAGAGATGGCTTGCCAAATCAGATTTTACTGACTTTCATAGTTCTAACCCTTGCTATACCACAAATAATATGTAACATGCTGAAATTACATCACTATGCCCAGTGGATATGTGTTCACATCACAGATTTTGGCTCAGTTCATCACACTTGGCAGTCTGTAGTCAAGAAAGACCAAGAAATGGAATAGCAGAGGGGTTGCAGGTCAATACTTGCTCACTGGCAAAATTTTGTGGGGAGGTTTGTGCAATGCCTGTCTCTAAATAGTGTTGTCAGTCCTTTATTTTCCTGAATGCAAAACTCATCCCAAATGTAAAATATATATTATGTGTGTCTGTATTATATTTGATGGACGTTTTCTAGTGGAGTGCCAGATACAGAAATTCTTATGTCGCCCCAGAGAGGGGATCATTTACAATGTAAGATGCCAGTTATTACAGCTGTTTTTCATGGCATCTCATGGGGGTTTCTTTTGCTGATGTAGCTCAAATAGCTCATGTAGTCTTTTACATGTCTAGCTGGAGATATGGCTATTTATGTTAGAATTAGGTACAATTCAATGCATAAGCAGAATGTAGATTTCTACTGTGTAGATATCTGAAGTACCTGAAAGAAATTGTTGTCTCTTACTGCTTAAAAAAAGAATGCTTTAAAGAGAGCTTCACTAAAAGGATATATCAAAAATTACCTCATTTTAGTGTAGAAGGTTTTCTGTAAAATGAGTAATTTTCCAAGGCAAATACTTGGCTCTTAGGGTGACTGACCAGATACATGTGCCATCAGCCATAATGATCTGTATCCTAATACTGTGATTACTGTAGTTTGAAGAAATAACTCTTTTTGCCAAATATACAAAAATAAGTAGTTAATGCAGCAGAAGAAACTGATTGATCCTTGCTGTTACTATTGTAATTATCCTATGCCTGTCTGAAAATAGAATTAGAGAGTTTGTGTGTTTATCAGTAAGAGACAATATTTACACTGACAGTGACTGACAATGTCCTATTGAGCTTGTCTGAAAAGTTCATTACGGCATTTATTCACACCTAATTAGCACCTCTTGGGATTAATACATCATTTTATCAAACTAATGCAACCTTAGTGCAAAAAGATGTAATTTCAATATGATAACAACACATACCTGGATATTTTAATTAATCTGTCTAAGCTGAACATGCCATTCCAAATTTATAATTATCAAGTTTTAAACTCCCTCTGGAATTCTCAGAATATTAATTGGCTATTTTGCTAGTGGATGCACTCCTTGTTGTTCAAGTAGTAGCTAGAAACCCTGTTGACCCTGATGGCAGGTAATGTAAGGGAAAAGTCTGTATTTTGGCACACTTATGGAGTAAATAATACACCTGATTTAAGTATAAATAATATACTAAGTATAACTAATAATTTAACTCAGTTGGAGTAAGCTGAAGCAAGAACTTGTGGTATTTTTCATTAATTACTTGTTTATTTAAGGTTTTTTCCTTTACATTGGAACTTTTTATGTAGGTGAGAAGGCCACAAAGAACATTGCTAACAGTAGTGTTATAGAAATACAGAATTTTCAGAACTGTTGAAGACATACTTCAAGTATGCCTCCAAAGAGCTTTTCAGACTTACCCTATTGTACCCTTACATCTTATACAAAGTACTCTATGTATAAGAGATTCTTCTCACTATCTACTCCATTATTGCCCAGTTCTTTTTACTTGAATCCATCGCATTTTATTCAGATTACATCAATAGTTTAAGTAACTATGTAGATACTACTCTTTCTTCTTCACAAATATGTTATTTCTCTGCATGTTCTCCCTTTTTTCTCTATTTCTTGTTTTCAAATAACTAAAATACCTCTGTCCCACTATAAGTCTAAATGTTCCACATATAAATCTTGCCTACTTTCATAACAGTTTTTTGTCAATAATGTGATTTTGCATAGGGAATAATTCACAACTTGTTCATATCCTATGAGCTTTATAGAACATAGTTTTTATAGGTGAAAAAATGTTTTATAGGCAAAAAAGGTCTGAGTTCCACTGCAGATAACAGTCAGACCAAGACATTGACCCCTATGTCTCCCAGGTCAACTGGTGCTATGTTCCGTTTCATCACAGTCTATGTCTACATTAGCACAATAGTTCCAGATCCTGCAGCTTTAGAAAGTTAAGTTAATTTATTGTTTCAATCTTCCTTTGCTGAATGTCCATTGTCTATGAACTTAATTCAACGAGTTGTCAGGATTATATTGGTGTCCTTCAGTTTTCTCATTAACAAAATAAACCACTGTATTTCCTGTTCATTCTGAAATTTGACTTAATCCCTGGAAATCTGTCTGTTCTGTGATGCTTTAATTGTGGTCTAGAGATGCTTGTTTTTATAACTGAAACACAAGAAGCACTATTTAATTGCAATTTTATGCACAAAGAGCAATAATTTTCTTCCTGACTGACACATTCTAAATGGTTGTCACTTTTAAAGTACATAACTATCACTTTCAGGTAGTTTTGTTTGAGTTATGTGAGCATTGTGGTTTCTCATGAAAGTTACAGAAAAAATAGTTATTTGCCTTAAAAAAGAAACAACATGTAGTTTTATCATGGTAAGGGAAGGGACATCAAACAATGTCATACTGCTAAGTTCAATTTATTAAGTGAACCAAATGACAGATAGCTGATGCCATGGAAAGCTTTTCACATCAGACACACATGACAAAATTTCAGATTAATTCTTTTTGTTTCCTTCAAACTGCAACCAAAAAATACATTGTACCTGAACATTTTATTGAAGCCTGTATTCCCCCACACCAATCAGATACCTTGGTTAATAAAACTGAATATGCTTTACTTCTGCAAAACTGAAATATAGCTAAACTTTATTGTGTGCTGGTTATTTTAAAAGATGAAAGTTCATGTTGATATTGTATGAAGAATTCTAATTAAAATCTTCAACTCCTTTCTAGGAGTCAATCTTTAGGTGAAAAATAAAAAGGACTGAAGGAAATTTCTGGATGCTTTCTGTCTTCAAATTTTAACACGAACAATATATTTTTTCTTCTTTGAAGTCTCTGAAAGAAATGTAGAGAGAGAAAGTACAAGTCATATAGTAATTATTGGGAGGTAATAGAAGATGACTTGTAAGATTTTTGTCCCATTCTGTGTTTCTTTGCTCAGGTGATATGAAAACAGTTGGGAAATGGCAGGGTAAATTAAGGTCCTGGCACAGTGGATTAAAACCTGTGCAAGTAATTCTCCTGATGTGAACAATCACTTTGGCTTTATTCAGTCAAATAATGAGCCTATTCTAAAATTAACTGAAGGAAATGGGAATCTTAGGGCTTCCAGCATTAGGCTAGAAATAATTGTTGGTGTGAAAATGAAAGTTAAGAAAAATTGCTTTTCTGTGTTACAAATATAAGACTATTTTGGAAGTAAGATTTTGTAGTACATTTCTCATAGTGTGAACTTCTGTGAAAGTTTTAGTTTTCTAAGATTAGATGTCAGCCAGGATGGGAACTCACTTTTATTACTTATTTTATCATATAGGTAATAAACAGATATTCCAGAGAGTAGAAGCTCACTTGCAGGTGTTGTAGATGTGTTGGTACAGTCAGTGTTTTGAAAAAGTCATTAAGAGGATAAGACAGACAAAGAATGTGTTTTATCCATTTGGTGCATGGAGAACAAGGACACAGAAAGGACAAGCTGAAGCCAAAATTTCAACCATGATGCCAAAGTGATATATGTTCTAATTTTATGGTATCAAGTGCTGTGGGTAAAAATATTTATAGTATGGTGAGTGGCTCTCTTAAACCTCTTTTACACTTGAAGTTATGTGTCTTCTCCAGGAGACATACCATGTTCCAGAGATAATTTTATAATATGAGTTCAGGAAAATGTCTTTGATTTTTTGTAAAGCAAAGGTCAGATTCAGCAGTTGGGTGCACCATCAAAATTCAGGTTATTTTGCATATGGATGTAACACTAATTTTTTTAATTATTCCAGATGTCTCTTGAATGAAAAAAACCCAACCAAAACAAACAAACCCAGGTGCATCTTTATTTCTGTATCTATTTCCAGGGATTAAAATCCTCTCCTGAATGCTTAACTTTTCAAACATAATAATTTGAATTGATCTGTCATACATAAGTCCAAAGATTTGGGGGATATTGACTTTATGTTGGATTTTTAACAGTGATGAATATTGTTTCATGTCCTGTGAGATGAATATCTCCACAGCTGACCTCCCTGTTACTTAAAGCATTGCAGGTCACAGTCCCAGATTTCAAATTTATCAGAATTTCTGAGTCTGTAAGGAGATTTCATGTGTCTACAAACCAGTTCTGTTTTAGGAGTGAAGCTCTCTAGCTAGTCTATTTTATTCAAAGTAATTGGAATAAAAAACCTGCTTTCCTTTATGTTGAGAAACTAGAACTGAATTTCCCCAAATTGCCTAAGCTTTCTTAAGCCTAAGAAATGTGTTATGCAGCTGAGCTTGGAAACACTGCTTCTTTATATTTTTGTCCCAAATTTAGAAGAAAGATAACATAAATAGGACGGGGACAAGAAGTTTTTATCTTTAATTATGCCTGCTGGACATGCATAAAGAATGTTTATGATAAAATTTTAAGAACTGTTTGTCTTCTGACCAATATAGCAATAGGAAACATAATGTAAAAACATGTAACAAATATGGCCATAATGAAAGAGTGGAAGAAAAAGGTATGCAATAAAATGCAAACTTTTATATTCATCATAATATTTATTGGTTATTTCAGCACTAAACATTTGCATGCCTTACCACTTATCAGATTGCTTTTAGAAACTGTTTGGTTATTTTTGGCCTTGTGTCTTTTTAATAAGTAGGTAATAAAATATATATGTGAATTTGTCTTGCAGACCATGAGTTGGCACTTTGGATGTAATATGTATGTCAAACACATAATCTGTGTTTGCTTGAAAAGATGAATGGCCTTGAAGCTGTTCACCAGTTTGAATTAAAATCCTGGAGAATATTTGTTTTGTAATTTTAAGTGTTAAACTTTAAAAGTATTCATCTTAACAGTCACTGAAAGAACTCAAAGATCCTAGGACAGTCTTTTGACAATACACTTGGGACTCTGCATCTAGAAGTACATGCTTTAAAACCCATTGGCTGTGAATTTCCTCCTGAATCCTGGTGGTCCAATAAGGTTATAACAACATGAGAGTTATAATCCCATGGCAAATCACTTTTAAAAAGTACCCCAAAGGATTGCTTCTCTTCTTCTCCTCAAACACAAAGCATGCAAAATTCACTCCACTTATGTAAGGGAAATATATTTCTCTTGCCTTTAAGAGTCTTGCAAAGTTCCTACCTTTGTGGCATCCTGTTTGATGCCACAAAGAAAAGAAAGTACTATAATACACAGCACAACCTGGCACCGAAGTCTGTAGCCATAAAGTGTGTAAAATTCTCATGACATTATAGTTAAGTATAGAAAAGCTAGAATTTAAAGAAACTTAAATGGTTTCCTTAAAAAATGAACCTGAAACTGTTTCTTCTAAACCACATCACCTGCTGAGAAAAAGAAATTTCCTTCATATGTCAGGCTGCTAGACAATTATTTTTCTATTCACAGGAGTTTTTAAAGCCCTTGCTTTTCCTTGATTTTAAGGGAACTGCTTGTGAGTTGATATATTTTGATTTTGCACCAAGTAAAGAGCACATTCTGACTCAGGTAAGTAGAGTAAACTTGAGTTATTCTTCAGCTTCAAAGGCTTCATATTAACTGAGGAAACTTAGATTACAGAAATTTCCTCATCATATTTTTCCCGTTGTCAGTGGTCTTCTGATAAAATGCTACATGGACTGGAACAGTATTTCCTCAAAATAAATACAAATTTTGTAGTTGTGACTGTTGTTTTCTGTCTTTATAGTATGTCATCAGAATGACAGCATGATATTTGCCTAACAGATACATAAGTCACTGTG
This sequence comes from Acanthisitta chloris, assembly GCF_000695815.1. Classification (NCBI taxonomy): domain Eukaryota; kingdom Metazoa; phylum Chordata; class Aves; order Passeriformes; family Acanthisittidae; genus Acanthisitta; species Acanthisitta chloris. Next base: position 19,530 of record NW_008671230.1, read on the forward strand.
CAACAACAAAACATTATGGAAAAGCTTTCAGATGCCAAAGCTGCTTTATAAGTAGAGTTCTTGCCCTTTTGTAGTGTTTGTTTTGGATAGAGCTCTTTGCTCTCACTCAAGGTTGAGATAAATGTTCTGCTTTTGTTCATTGTGAAAAAGAGATGCTCATGTTCATGCAAGACACAATTAATGATTTAGGTTTGCATGAAATATAAACAGGAATGAGTGAAAAGAGCTTGCACTTCCCCTGCAGCGTTCCAGGATGACATTAGGCAAGGCAGCAATATAGCTGTAACACATTGACTTAATAGGATTTAAAGCTGCTGCCCTCCACTTTCTTGTCTAATGCCCCTTTGAGCTCAAAACAAGCAAACAAAACCCCCTAGACAGTTAACAGGAATAGCCTCTGAGTCAGTAGGCCTGTTAAGCTTCTACTTTACTGCAGCTTTGAAACAGGAAAAGACAAGGAGGCGCTCCATGAAAGGGTATATTCTTTCAGCCACTCTGGTCAGAGAACAAAAGAAACCTGCTTTTTGTCTCATAAAGACTGAAGGGAAGAAAGAGACAATGTCGCTGTTAGAATTCTCTCACTAATTGCCCAGAAAGTAAGAAAAAAACTGAGAAAATCACAGTTAAGGGGGCAAAAATCTCAGGGAGCTAATGAGGAGATAGAAAAAATATTTTATAATCATGCTCACTGAAGGAATCTGTCCCTCTGACATCTGCTGGTGTCTTCTGCATCATAAAGGAGAGTTGAAGGGCAGCTTCAGAAAACTGTTCTGTAATTGTATTTATTGATAAAGTAAATACATTGCTGCACAGCAGAGGATGTTAGACAGGACAACATTCATCATTCCATGATACTTTGTCTTTTCTACTGTAATTTTAGTTCCCTCCTTATATTTGAAGGGGAAAATTCCACAAATATTACAAAATGTTATAACTTCCACTGTTCTTGCAGTGGTACCTGCTGAATGCACTGGATGAGACTTTCTGAATAAAGGAGAACTCCTAAACAAGTTATATATAAACATTTCCCTTTGGGGAAATGAATGTAATAAGCGCACAAAAATAACCTCAGATACACTTTGGGAGGCTTCTATCAGCAGTATTCTGGTTTTATACAACAGTGAAAAACAATCTGTTTTCCAACAACTTCCCCCATTATCAGTGTGCAGCAATGACAGCTGCAGCCAGCTGAAACCTTTTCCCTTCTTAGCGTCCTGATCCAGCTGTAGTTCCACTCCAGTCAGTTTATGTAGGCTTCTGGATTTGTGTAAAGAAAACTAGGAAAGATAAACAGGCAAGAATTTCATCAGTCTCAGTCCCAAGATTCCACTTGAAGATAATGGAGGTCATACAGAATATCAGGCAAGGACTGGAAGGGGAAGGTTTTTCATAGCTTAGAGATCTCCAGGGTTGCATCACAAAGGACCTTATCATTAACTAATCAAGGAGTCAATATTTGTTTATTTAAAATATCAAACACTTCTACGGTTTGATCAAAATTCTTGCTTGCGTTACATCCCTTTGATCTCCTTCTCTAGGGAAATACTGTCTTCCACATTGAACATTGTAATTAATTGCACATAGTCTTTTTTACTTTAACACCAATGCACATATCTTCAAAACTACAGATTGATTTCTCAGCAGTTGCATAACAGATTGCCACACTAATGCAGAGAAAACTTTGTTATGTAAGTGGATATAAAAATCTACAGATACAGCATTAACTTCAAGCAGTCCTTTGTGACATCCCTAAAACACAGTCTGTACAGAGATGGGAAAAACATTGAAAAATTGACCAGTAGGCCAGAAATTATTGTTTGCAATTTCTTGCCTTTCTTTAATTTCAGCAGAGTACAAATGGATGAGTGTTATTGAGTATAATATTCTTGCTTCTGCCATAGTTGTTATTTAGGTTTAATATCTGAGCCTTACTGTTTGATGAGGCCAAAGTGAACAAATTGTTTACTGCTGTTTATTATTAATCCCTTGAAACCTTTTAAAACAATTGTTAATGAGAAACATGAAGCTTGATATATGCAATTTATACCTGATTTTGGTGCTAACAGTATTGGCCCACAGTGCATGGGACTGTGGGCATTACACGAATACAGGAACTTATAAGGTGGTGACAAATGTGGTAAAATAGAGCTATGTGATAAATTGTGTAACCATGTGATATGCTAATTTATTATGCACCTTTGACTCCTTCACCTGCCCTTTGCCTATGAATCTGTCTCTCCCAGGGCTTCCTCTGACACTTCAAACTTTGGAGCAGGTTCACACAGCTGCCATTACAATAAAATAAAAATCAAGCTTCTTTTAGAGTGCTGCTTTCCTCTTTCACTGGAGGAAGGATTTCATCAGAAGTTATATCCACCGAGTGTGGGGAAGAGAAGCATCAGGCTGGTGACAGCTTGCTTAGATGCAAAAATGTCGTGTCTCTAAATGTGGTTAACACATGAGTCCACACCCTCTACAAACTGAAGTATCAATCACCAGGAGGGACAATTTCCAACTTCCTAATGTGACCAGGAACATTCTTTTAACAGGCATCACTATTAAGATACATGGTTTTCAATCATAATGTACTTATGGTTAAACAATATGTTTTAAAAACACTAAAAGGACTACTAGAATAGTCAACATTCTACAGACAGGAAAATTCAATATATTTTGAAAATCCTTCCAGTTAATGTTTTTAAGGTTTTCTGTAGCACACCATAATATTGTGCTTTCCATAACCATTAAGTACAAAATTTTGTTGGCAATTAAATGCAATGAATTTTTGATTTTGTAGTAAGGCAGCTATATTGAACTTGGATATGTGTTTATATCACAGAAATCTATATGTGTTTCTCCAAAGGAAATATGTAGTTTGTGTGAATAAATGAGTGTAAATTACCAGAATAAATGTTATGGTAATTAAGAGATCATAACAATTCATGTGCTTGTATAGAAGTAAGTAGACATTTGTCAGTGGGGTTTTTTTAAACTGTTTGAGCACATTAAGATAGGGAATGAATCTTTCACTGCAATTGCCACCTATTTTTGATGTAACTCACTGTATTTACTCCTTTCTTACATTGCACTTCTGAGTCCCATCTTCAAAGGTAACAAGAACAGATTAGCTGTGTATGCCATTTTCAAGCATTTTTTGCATCAACAAACTAATTTATTTTGAGCATTATCTCTTCAATATTATGTTTTTATAAGCTATATGAAGTCAATTTGATGACTTTCTAAAAATCCTTGCATATTCTTTCCATCTGAAGTTTGCTCCATTTTAAATCATTATACTCCAAGAGAATTCATGGCTAGAGAGAGAAAAAAAGCAGCTTTTAATAAATGATAAGGACCATACACTTTACATGGCAATACATGTATTTGTATGGATAAAACTGCATAAAAGCTTTTTGCAATGTACTTGGCATGGGCCTAATAAAAAATAATTCTTTCTTACTCTAACTGTAAATGTTGTTCCAAAATAAACTTTGAGCTACAGTAATCTTCCTAGAACATGTGATGACCTGTAAGAAGAATAAGTCTATGTACTTTTCATTCTCATGTCCATGGCTTTAGCTGTATCCCTGGAAGTAGCCACTGTCTAAAAATGGGCCAAATGAAAAATACTGATAGTTTCTTATTTTTTGGTTTGCCTAACTTTTTGTGATTTTAATTTCTAAATATTCATATGTCTTAACTTGATGTTTTATATGTAACACACGCATGGCTTACGCTCCAGCGGATGTCTGCAGAGCAGGAGTTACTTCTGACTCTGTCAATAGACATTCCATATGTTTAAAAAAAATAGAGCAACTTCTGTAGTTTTTCTTTCAGTATCAAGGATTCTTTGTTGCACTCCATGGTCAATCCCTCATAAATATGGAAAAAATAGCAATTGCAGCTGCACTGAGCTTCCAGATGAATACTTGACCAGCTGCAAAGTCATGACTTCATCTGGTTTCCAGGGTCTTGTGTTTGACTCTTATTCTTGCCTGTAGAATGTTTTTTAATCCTTTAAACCATTAAAAAAAATGAAAAAAAACCACCCAAAGTCCCAAATACCAGTATGTCAACACTTGATGAATACCTTGTTTGTTATGTAAAATAGTTATGTAGTATGTCTTAAGTAAAAAGTAAATTCCCCTTGACATAAATGGGATTCTTGCAGACCTGATGTAAAAAGAATTTTGAGGAATAATGATATTAAGCATGCCATGTGCAGATAGGATTGCAGTGAATTGAATTCCAATTTGTCCTGAAGTTTGTCTGGTAAACAATTAAAAAAATATATAGCAAGTATATGGTAAAAAAATCAGGAATTACAATCTCCATGAACCTGACTGTACAGTGACCTCCATGATTCTAACTGAAATCTAAATGTTGCGTTTGTTTGTTTTATCCACATACAATGACTTTAATAGCAATAATGTAGACACACTTGTATACTTTCTAAATGGGGAAATGTGTGAAGGATATAATTACTTGACTTTCATCAGGAAACTCAGAGCTGAGGCCATCAGTATATGCTTAAGACATGACTGTTTGTTATACTCTTGTTTAAGTACAATACAGTGATGAAGCTTATGGGCTGCAGAATAGGACCCATGGTCTAAGGTTGAATGCCTTTTTGAGTCCACCAGTCAGGAAAGTATGCACATTGTAAGGAAACTAGAAAAAGATTTCTCAAGATTTAATTTCATAGCTGTAAGATTCATGGCTCTTGTGCTATTTCAAATGAATATGTTATTAGCATTCAATCTGAGAGAAAAAGAGCATAATGTACAATCCACAACATATTGAAAAGAAATGAAATTTCCATTATGCAGAATTGATTATCAGTAAAAACTGTGCACCACTGAAGTCAAGAGAATTCACAATCCTGAGCTGAGGTTTTGAGTTTTTCTATGGTATTTCATAGTGTTCAGACATACCCCACTCTCTTCCAACTCATCAAAGACAAAGAGGGTGTACCATATGGTGTCCCAAAGGAGATATAAGTACAGAATCTAAATAATCATTTAAAAGCTTTTACTTTAGTATAAACTACCCAACCAATTTGTGATATCTCTACACAGAGTTTTGAATAAGTATTTTGCAGTGCTCTAAACTTTGACAATAAATGTAATATCATTTGGGGTATCATGAAACACTATAATCAAGATTATTTTAGAAGAGCTGGAAAATTAGAATGGTGGAATAGTAAAATCAAAAGAGGCTCAGTTCTTTCAATTTCTTAAGCTTCTAATTAGGCTTACAACTCTCATTATTATTAGCAGATCTGTGAAGCTGAATCTAGTCTCATCTCATTTACTGTGTACAGTACAACCTTGCTTCTTTAGTATCTATAATTTTTATTTTAAGCCTATGGAAGTAGAAAGAAATCAAGATGATGCAGTAAGCTTTCTTATTAGTGTTGATGTTGCAGATCCATTTGCTGTCCCAAGCAATTCAGAAATGTTGCTGTAAAAATGCAAGTTATGCTTAATAAAGATAAAAACAAAGTTATGTATCCTCCTGCTAACATATTAAATATAACAAAACTGAATGGCACAACACCTAGTGAATGGACCCTGAAGAGCCCTGCAAAGTTAATGATTGTTCTTGTCTCAAATGCAGTTTGCACAAAAAGACAGCAATGAGGATACATTAATTTTGAAGGGAGTAAGATTAGGGCTCTGGAACAGTGTGAAATGTTTAATTGCACATGTATAAAAACCAAATTTTGCCATGAAGTCATAGGCCTTGAAAAAATAACTGACAGTTTGAACTGTCAAAAGTTTATACCCATGCATGGTTATAGGCAAGAAACAGAGGTTAAGCTCTGGTTAAAAAGGAGAAACACCTGAGAAAAAAAAAAAAAGAAGCACTTTTATTAGTGAGTGCACAAGTAACTTGTTTTTTAATCTTCTGAGATTCATCACTTTAAAGGGAAAAAAATCTTTTGTGTAAGGATGCAGATAAAATTTCAGTTGAAATAAGTTGAAAACTGACCTAGGCACATCTATCAAAGGTCTTTATACTGTATGATACAATCAAAATAAACAAAATATCCATTTGTAAAGGTAACAGCCTATTCTTTCTAACTGAGTCAAACTTTCAAATAGGCCTCACTTCAGTCTCAAAAATTGTTGGTACTGCTTTTATATACAGACTGACTTCGTATGGGTATGAATTGTTGGTTTTGAAAACTTTAATGGTAAAACAGTGGCCTGCAGAGATACTCAAAATAAAGAAATTCTGTTACTTTTTAGTGTATTTCTACTTTTTGGGAGGCTTAGAGGCACAGATAAACATTCCCAGTGTGAGGAGTGTAGATCTCAGGGAAGATAGAATTACTGAAAGACAACTGAGCCTCTGTTTGTGCTGCAACTGCTTCATTGCACCAACTCAAGTTTTGAATTGCCTTATTGACAGAAATAATCAACTTTTAAAGTTGAATGCTGTCATTCAGTAGTGAGGCAAGTGGATGATGAAGAAGCAATAATTTCTAGAGTGAAGTTTAAAAAAAATCAGTAATGCTTTCAGATAGCATGCTGAATTCCATCACCTTGAAGAGCCTACATTCAAAACTTTTTGAAACGTATTTTTCAGAGTTGAAGTGTCCAACTTTCACTTTGGAAACTTTTAGGTCATTAATGATATTTAACTAGGGATTAGCATGTCATAAGAGCAAGAAGTAAGGAACAGTCTAAAGCCTCTTTCCAGAATGTAGGAGTTGTGAGAACTGTAGAATTAAGTGAAATATTTACTTTTATTTTTAATCATCACAAGATATATAAAGTATTTCTGAGGCTGAAAACTTCTTATGGCACTTAAATATATGAATATCCATGTTGAACTACAAGTTAATAAGAAATGAATGAAATTCTTTCAGAATGCAGGAGGGAGTGTTTGTTACTTTTGCTATTATAGACTATGCCATGTCCCAGATATGTACCTCTGCTTAAATTATCTTAATGATGCACTCAGTGTATGTATGACAAATGCAAAGAATGACTGGGTGGTTGGTATTTTAGCAAAGCCCTCTGAATTCAGGAAACTTTGCGAAAAAAAACGAATTGAGGTAAACATTGTTTTGCTTTCCTATATGAAGAGTAAAATTGGTACTCAGGTTCTGAAAAACACCCCCAGAGCCTCTTGCCCATGTTAGAGACCTGGTATTTAAGAGTTCTCTGGAATAAGCATTCTATCCTTTAAGAAATTTATTTCATATACAGTACTACATTCTCTTTTCATGCTTTTTGTAAGCCTCTATCTGATTGACACTAGTACTCTGCATTTGTGTTCACCCTGCATGGTGCGGAATGAACGGCACCTCTCAATTCCCAATCACTCTTGGCAAAATGTAGGTTTTATAGTTGCATCAGTAGTCTTGTATATGACAACAGGAAAATTTAAAATATTCTTTTTTTGTGCATCTGCTCCAAAATTGAAGCAGACAGATGAAGCTGTGGTAGCAGTTACTAATAGGCCAACTGTAACACAGATACAGTGAGACTCAAAGTAATGTCTGGCTACCTAATTAACCTCCTTTCACTATCCAAATTTGAAGCAAAAAGTAAAATTAGCAAATGATTTAGGTCAGGTAAGCCCTATTAGTCTCTTAGTATAGGTCAGGTATGGTTGGCTAATTGTGAAAAATGCACTTTAATTGCTGTCAATCTAGTTAGATAGCTTTCTGGTAAACTGACATTATTTTTTTTTTGTTAGACTTCAGTGCTTTAATGCCAGTTATTCTAGCACCAACTCCCCTCACTGGCCTTGTGTAATCAGACTCTTCTATTTCTGGATGAATTTAAGATTTTAAAAAGAAGCACAGTGATAGCAAGTCTATTGGTAACAATCCTATCTTCAGAACAAATTATATTTCTAGTCAATATATGATGTAAAGTAAAGCTTTACAGCACCTTCCTGTTTTTGCAGGCAGGCTCCTGTTTCAGGTAGAAGGGGTAGTTGGTGATCTAAGATGTAAACACTAGTTTCTTCAAACCAGGCAGGCATGGGAGTGGTTTTTTTCACTCCACGATGCCACTGGAAAGACAAAGAGACAGCTGCAAGTAGCAGAGGAGTTGATGTGAGAGTAAGGCTGAAGGGATGTAGGAGCTGCCCAATGCTGCAAGTTACACCCCTAATAGCTTCACCCAAAACCTGTCACGAAATGGAAATATGTAATTAAGAGGTGGATTAAGAGGGAAGGGATTAAACAGGCAGATGTGGTTACAGATTTGGTCTGATAAGAGAGACCAATAGCAGCAAGAGAAATCAAGGAATTGGTATGGGCTGAGAGATTCTTGTGGCCAGTAAGTCTTGTTTCTTAAGTGTAACAGCTGTTTACTATCAGCTTTCACACTGTTTGGCATTTGGATCCTTTAAGTATGATCCTCATTGGGTCCTTATAGTTACAAAGAAGGATAGAAATTAGATACTTAGATTTTAAATCCACTTTGGTTTTGAGAGTAACCTAGATGTTTCACTTTCTCAGCTAAAGATGCTGCAGGCTCTTCTACTGCATCCTCAAGCAGGTACAGCTAATATAAGTCTATTTATTTGCATATATATATATATATATATGTGTATTCCTGGATGGCCTAATTGTCAGGGCTCAGGCAAAGATTTTTGTTTTGTCCTTGGCATCTTTGTCATGTCTGGCAAAAGGATCTCTAACTAGAGTCAGTTTTAGTACATATCTCTTTTAATTTTTCCGTAATAGAAAAGGGATAAAGACTGACAAAAGAATTCAACAGTATGTATGAAATTAATAGCTAATTCTATGAACTGGATACAAGTCAGCAAGTTGGTCAATATTTTTGAGACTGTTTACTTTCCTGATGCATGTCTATGCACCTGTAGGTTGACTGTTCTCAAGAGCTGCCTTTTTAGCCTGATCTGAGTTTGCTGTCTGTAGGAAGCCATTGCTATTTTGTGTTCAGTTCAGGTCCAACCTGTTCTTTCTAGAGCCAAGGTCTCATTTCTTTTTCTGGTTCCTCTTGCTTTGTCCCCTCAGTCTTAAATACAGAAATACATGTTTTTCTTTGGAAAGGGCAAGCATAATACTTTACTGGTTTAGTAGCTGTGTCATCATTTTATTGCCTTCATATTTCTGCAGAAGGTAAGATGCTAAATGTGAATACAGAGCTGTTTTTCTTTTTCATGAGTATATTTTCCTACTTTTGGTGTTATTTTTGACTACTATATATGTAAAAATACCCTATAGCAAGTAAGTTGATTGTGAGTTATAGTTTATCTCAGCAAATAGAATACAAATCTACTTATTTTATAGGGGAAATTTTGTTACTGTTTGGAATCAATTGAAAGTGTCTTATGTTCTTCAACTTTCTTATGAGTGAATCATATATTTTTGGTCACTTAGATTATCAGGTTTTGTTAATAGCTGAAGTAGTTGATGGTCAACTATGCATAAACATTGACATTGCTGTTAAAAAAACTATTGTCACCTTGAAATATGATGTGCTAGTAAAGCTATGATATTAAGATACCTGAAATAAAGCTCTGTTCAGGCACTTTACCCCTATTTTAGTGTCATATACATAATATTGGTCTCAGCAAATATTTCAAAGTGAAGCTTAAGCTTCTCAAAAGGAAGCTAAGTGTGTACTTTGAAGGGTATCAAAGTCTTACTTTGTTTAAGACTTATGCCAATTCTAAGGTAGAACACATTAGAGAAGGATGCTAAAGTATAGAAGTTTTTCTTCCAAGTGGTATGTTGTCCCTTATTACCTACAGCATCACATTGATTACTTTTTTTAAAAGATGTGTTAGACACAAATTAGGTGGGTTTTATTTACTTACAGTTCTATTCCTCCCAAGTGAGTATAATGCTCTGCAGGACTGGGTTTATTGTCACTGTCAGGTTCTAATTTAATCACATAATAAATTAATTTGTCCCTAGAGCTGTTAAAATAAAACAAATTTAGAAAGACATTTTGCCTTGAATATTCTATTAAACTTGTCTCCTGGCTTTATTGCTTAAAAATGTCTTTCAAGCAGACAGTTAAAAATGAATCTCTCCTTTTTATTTTAATTTAGTATTAAAAAAATGTGTATTCTATCTCTGAATGGAGTCTTACTTCAGCAGCTCACAGTGATAGGCTAATACTCTGGAACAGATCACATACTTAAAAATGTCAACCATAATGGAAAAAAGAAAACTCAAAAAAGTGAGAGCTGACCAGAGGTGCTATGAGGGGTCTTATACTCTCCAGGTTTTTGTACAGCCACTAGTCCTGGGCTAGGAGAATCATGCTGCTCTCAGGTGTCTGTTCTGTCACTTAGCTGCCATTCATCAGTCATAAACCTCCAGATAAACAGCATAATGTAGTTCTTTTTGCCCACCTAAGATAACAGGTTTTTATTACTGGAACTCTGCTGGAATGCTTTCCTCTCCTTCTTCCTTAACAGACTAAAATGTTACAGGATCTGGTCTAAAACTTATTAAAGTTTTGCAGCAGGGAGTACCACCTGTGTGTGCCTGCTTCTTCTAGCAAAGCCCTTCTCACTCAGCTATTCAAAAGGCTCAAAAATACACCTTTTTTTCCCTTTCTAATTGCTTGTCAATAAGAGGCAAAAGGAATTAGTAAACAGTAACTTCTGCTACCAAAATTGGAATTTGAATCTTGCATTGGTTGCTAAAGTTTTCAAATCTGTATTTTGAGTAGTAGCAAGTTTCTTGATAATTAAACCTCCAGTAACAGACAAAAGTACTAAAACCAATTGTTATAAACTCTTCTAACTTCGCAGCAAATGTCTTCATTATCTGATGCCAGTAGAAATTCAGTCTGCATTACAGTAAATAACTGTGATTCCTTGATCCAGCTGGATGCTACTGTGTGGGAAAAAGTGGTTTGCCAGACAGTTTGAGCAGTGAGAAGCCTTGTGAAACTGTTCTTTCGTGTGCATGTAATTCCATGTACGTAATACTGTAATGTGTCACACCCTGTTTGCTTTTGAAACAAAACCACTCTGCTTTTCAAAAGGAGCTATGAGAGGTGGATTCGCACAAAGGCCAATCCATTTATAATCCACGTGTGCTTAGTACAGGTTACGAGGTCTAAAATCTTGGCCACAATGTGACGCATTAGTCTTATATCTCTTGAGGACAGATGGTCAGTCAACTGACCTGAACTGAAACTGCAATTTTGGGGTCAAAAAGGCAGGAAATTAATCACTGATGGTTGTTTTGGAGAAAGAAGGATAATATCTGTATTGATTAATGCCCATCAGGAGATTTAAGTAAAAATATACACTATTGGCTTATGTTGTTTACCAATTAAAATGTTAAACCAGAAATGTTTAGGTGCATCATGCAACACTTGTTCATCTTGATACTAGTATAGTTGTCTGAGTAGTATTAATCCAGTATTGATTTAAAAATTTTTAGACCTTTCACAAAGTTTATAAAGCAGTCATTATGAAATGAAAATGAGATTGCACGAATACTTTACTGTTTATCGGTGTAATTTATATGACTTAGTTTGTATTTATTTCAGAAAGCATGATTTTTTACTTTCAACAACCTTGGATACATACAAGGTCTTTCAGGTTTTGAGGGTATCTCTTTAAACCTAACTTTACTCATTTGTCCAATTGCAAACCTATAAAGTCAGCAGAGTAATGCTATTGATCACTTAATTTAAATGCAGTGCTTAAACATAGATTCAAAGTCTTTCCTCAATAAGACAATTCTTGTGTCTGGTATTGAGTGAATATATGAGCAGGTAGAGAAGATGTACAATGGTTTCAGTGGTGTAGGCATTGACGTAATGTAAATTTAGTTTCCTTTCAAGTTCTTGTTATCTGTAATTTGTGAGGCTATAAAAAGTTGTTCTAAATTATATCAGTAGTGTATAATTAACAGTCCACTGACACAAAAGTTAGTCTGAATTGAGGACAGGGTGTAATAACCATTTGCAGTGAGAGGCTTTAAAATGTCGTATGGTTAAGCTTGCTGGATTTTGTTCCTGAAAATATAAATCTTT
>NW_008671230.1:31543-73007 GCF_000695815.1 Acanthisitta chloris
ACACACAGAACAAATGTATTACATACTATTAACCAAAACAGATGGACAAGAATTGAACAGAATTATCTGATGTGCTTTATCCCTACCAGAACAAAGCTTTGAATTGTCTTACCAAACAACTTTAGGGTTGTGTTCAGAAAATTGAATTTAATTTTTGTTTTCCTTCAAATAACATGTATTTTTTCTTTCTCTTCTTAATGCAGTGCAACAGCTTTCCTGTGGAAGACAGGTTAGGAGCTGCCATTCTATAATTGCTGTAAAAGTAACAGAAAACTGTTTGACTAACCTTGTTTATATTAAGAACTAGAGTACATATGTGAAATAGATAAAATTCATTGCAGATACAGCCAGTTATGTAATTAGCAATTCTTATAGATATGGTTTGGATACACCTATGGTAGTGTAGACAGAGCAGCATGTTCAGTAGATTTTCTCATCTATCTCCTTTTTTTATTCCTCTAAATGGAACAAGTGTTCCTACACTGTACCTGGCAGGTAAATTTCAGTTGGCTCATCACTCCTAGTAAGCTAGAGAAACAAGATGCTTTTAGTGAATTTTACAGTATGTGCACATAACCTGCTTTTCTGTTAATTTGGGACAGGTAAGGTAATCAGAATTCAAATTTCCCAAAACTCACTGTTGGGACTTGCACTTAAAAGCCCTAAAACTTCTATATACCTACACTGTTCTGCCTTTAAAATGGTTGGCAAGTTTAATCACCAACTAGAATTGATTTTGCAGCTCAGATGGGACCAACGGATGGCTGCAACTTCTTGTCACATCTCACTGTGAACTAAGCCTCTGTAGCTCTAAGTTTTAGCAGAGTGGAAAATACCCAAGTGTGTTTGAAGTAACAGTCTCCAAGTTGTTCTGTCCTAAGCGCACATAATTCAAATAGTTCAGTTGTAAATAAACTAACATGGTTCAGTTCCTCAGTCTTTGAAATATGTAACAATAACAAAATTATCAGATGTGTTGATCTGATTATAACAACAAAGTAGATTTCCCATAACATCTTGTTCTGTGCTTGTTTACTGCAGTTCCCAGTTTTTTAAGAGGATGGACCTCATTGAAAATGGTACAGACTTTCAGGACAGTATATCTTACTTGAGCTATGATAAACTTTGTTGACTAAAGCCAATGAGCTTTAGACTATTTGAGGTCATTATTAACTGTTCCTTGGGTAGTTTACAGAAAGAGCTGGAAGCATAAACAGTAGCATTTTTCAGCAACTTTCAGTTGTTGGCTTCTCTAACATGCTTTTTCACCCTTTTCCCCCAAATGAACAAAAGAGAATACTATTTGGACAAGCCCTGATAAATCAATAACTTAATGCAGTTAGTTACACTTATTTAGTGCAGTTAATATTAAGAGCTTATAGGAGTTTCTTTGTATTTACTTCTTTATTCCCCCATCAGCCATTAAAGAACATTCTCATTTTCCACATGAAAGCTTCAGGAGCAATTTCACAGCGCAAACCCAACAAACTGAACACCACGAGATTAACTGACTATACTACCTTGCATTGCTTGTTTGGATCTGCCTGTAGGATTTAAATCTGCACTAGTCTTCTGAACAAACATAAACAATTTAACTGCATCCCAAATGCTTCATAGAGAAAGTCTGTTCAATTTCTTCTATTTCTAGATTGCACATTCAAAGTAATTTCTCCTAAATTAAATGTCATTTGGTTGTATTAGAATAATCAGGACAACTTCAGATTTTAATAAACAAAGTTATTTTAGACTAAAACTGTTGCGATGGGGTTAAAATACCCAAAACCAGCTACAAAATCTCCAGGCACATAGAATGGAGATAGTAGCATATAATCATATCCAAACATCCTACATTTTTCAGCCTTGCTAAAATATAAGCTGACTTGGAAATTCTGAAACTGGTAATTTACATGGGAAATAAAATCTTGAATTAGGTATCATGTCAAATCTTTAAGGTCTCACAAGAAGTCATTCAGTTAAAAAACCCCCACAACTTCTTTTTAATATAACAAAATGCTATAAATGTAAATAATGCATGAAAGCATTGAAAAACCAAGGGCAGGCTTTGTGTGTTATTCAATGTATGGCAATTTTCATCAGATGGTCCAGATAAATAGAAATATTTTCTTTCCAGTGAATCTTTTTGTATTTACTACAAGTGATTAAAAATAGAGCAGCTACTCAACCTACCTAAATTCAATTCACAAAATAACAGCCTGACTCATAACTACCTTTTCAAAGCACTTGGCCTTGTGTTCCCATTTCTTAGTCCTGCTCTTTATGTGGAACAAATGGAAATACAATAATATTGCACTCATTATTTAAAATCACATTTTGCTATTTGAGTAGGACTGAAGAGTTATATTCTCTAATGGCCATTTTATTTGTTTCCAGGTCTTCCATGAGTTTACCAATCTCTTTCTTGAACTACATGTTTTTCTAACCTGCATATCAAAGCTTCTTTTTTTAAGTTAACTATTGTGATTTCTAGCATCACATTAGGAGTTTTTGTTTCTGCTGTGCTACTTTGATATGGGCAGAATTCAGTTCAAAAGAATGCTATGAAGTCTTCATTAGGGGAATGTGATACCCAGACTCTGGGAATTCAGCCAGGGGGAAATCAATTGGTGATATATTCAAAGTGGAAAAGTGTAATGTAATACCTTGTTTAAATTCACATACACCAGAGCAGACTTCTGAGACATACAGCTAGGGAGCCTGGGCCTAGACCTGGTGGTTGTGTTCAGTAAATTCTCACTTAAGACTTGAATGCTGTGTGTATTAGGTTAGACTCCAAGGGTGCTAAACCATGATGTATTGTGGTTTCAAGGCCAGGCTTTCAGAATTTTGTTGTACATCTATGTATCTCCTATAATGGAAGTAGGACAAGGGTGAGATCAGGGGGCAGCATATGTTGTGTGGCTATGAGAGGTATAAGCAGATAATACTTCAGGTTGCTCAGCTGGTGGACACTGTGTGTTGAAAGAGTCAGCATGTAACTTGCAAGGAATTCCTGAGTATGAAGAATAGTAATATGTATTGAAAGATCAATTCTTTATGGAGCATATTGTCAGCAACTTAATGGTTATCCTATGTAATTCAGTATCCACATTTCAATGAATTACGCTTAAATGACATCTTAGGAAGGATAAAGTAGTAATCAAAGAATCAAGAAGTAATAATCCTAGAGCAATGTTCTAATGGACTAAACAGCTTGCTGTAGCTAAACTTATTAGTACCCTGATAAGCATGTAGGTAACTAATTGTAGGTACTTAATTATGAAATGTAAACATCAGAATTTGTCTCTTAGTTATCTTTTAAACTGCAGGGATTTCTCTCATCGACCAGGGACTGAGTGGAAGGAAAAAAAACCCTCTATAATCCACTATCTGTATTTGTGTATAATTTTATCTGATTTAATCTCGTGCTAAACACCAGTGCTGCTTATGTTGAAACCTAGTTACTTAAAACCACTTTCTTCAGAAGATATAGCAAATGCCTATCAAAGTTGCCCACTTTCCCTATTCACTCTTTTGCAGTCCACTCATATCTGGGATGCTCTTGATTGTGCTTTCTGTTTCACCATAGTTGTCTGTAGGACAAGAAGAAAGGGTTTGGGGTTTTTTTATTTTATTTCAGCTGTGATCTCTTATCTAACAAAACTGTATGGGTACATGCAGAAGCCATAATAATGAAAGCCTGTATGTTATCAGTTTGATTGTGTTAAATGTGATTACCCCTGACAGCATTAGCTTCCTCTGCCATTTTTCATGGTACTCAGTGTCTCCAAATGTGTCTCAGTCCCTATCCATAGGCATTCCAGGTTCTGGTTTGGTTTTAAAAAACAAGCACAAATCTTCTTAAAGGAAAGCTCTGAAAGAACAAAGTTGTTTCTCATACTTTTTCCCTTACATATGTGAGTTCTGCTTTTGTTGGCCCAGTTGCTTCTCTGAGCTTTACCCTGCTATCTAGATTACTGTTGTAGCATCTGGAGAGAGCCATGACTTGATGGCTTTTGAGTCATGACCTGCCTATCTTTCTTTACCAAAGACAATATCAGCTAAAAGTGGCCTTCTGGCCATTGAACTTTTTATATGCTTGGCAAAATAGTTTCTACTCTAAGTAGATTTGCAACTAACAGTAAAATGAAGGAAATTAAGAAAAACAAAAGCAATGCTCTTGTTTAGCAGACAGATTTAGGGCCAAAGATACTTGGCTATGCTTGTAGATGATGTTAGAGCAGTGCACTAGTATCAGAGTCTGCTGTCCAGTAGGCTAGATTTCCTTGTATTATTTTTCTGCACTATACCTTCACCATGTGTGTGCATGATGGTGTAGGTTATGAAGTTAGTTTTACTACTATAGCAGTATGAAGTACAGGGGCAGGAAATGGAGAGTCAGTACACTGGAGTACAGTGTGCAGTCATGTCAGCAAAACAGTGAGCACTGTCTAGACATTTCTACAAAGATAATGCTTGGGATAGGAAGATTTAGGTGAAGTTAAGAGAAAAGCAGATACAGGAGAAGAGCTGTGAGAGTGCAATGAATTCAGGTTCATATGAGTCTTAGGGGAAATAGGTATGCATCTCTTTTGATGTTAATACAGTTTTTAAAATAATCTTTTTGAATTTTGTATGGGACTGTGCTATTCAAGACTCTTTACCAAAGTCTAATACTAATACCCTCTATTTATAGATTTGTATAGATAGATTTATAGAATATCTATTTTTGGATAAGTTAGCATCATACTTGATACTAGAAAATGCATCATGTTGAGTCACTTTGCAATGGTGTTTCTAAGGAGCGAGTCAATAGAGAACATGCTTTCAGGAGCAGAATGTGCTGTTTGTTTTCCACAGGAGATTACTATTTGTAATTCAAAAGTGCTCAGAGGACTTTAGTCCTCTGTGTTAGTGAAATGGAATAGAAGCTGATCATTAGAGATGTTATCCAAAGTTCCTAAAGCATGGGCATAAAATATTGACTTCTTCAATGAAATGCTTTGTAATTCTGTGGGAATTATGTCTAGTCCATGTTTTCTCCAGTATTAGTGCTATGTTACAGTATGCATAACTCTGTGCCACAGTGAAAATGTGGAATATCAAGGGAAGGGGGAAGAGGCAGAGAATGGAATGAACAACTGAATCAGATTCATAATTTTTGTTTTGAGAAATCATGGACTCTCTTTATGAAGAAACACCTGTAAGTGTTTCTGTAAGTGAAGCACCTGTAAGGCTTACATACTGCTAGTTAGTTGCATTTTTAGTGTAAATATTTGACCTACTTATCAAGGATCTATATATTGTATTCTTGAGAGTTTCATTGTGCTCATGCTTCAAGAACAGGATGAGGAGATCAACTACTAAGCCATATATAGACCATACAAATAAATGCAGCAGTGTTTTGAGTTCTGGTGATGTATCAGTTAGCAGGGAAGCAGATCTACTTGCCAGGGAGATGTATCAACATGTGAGTGTTCAAATCTGATGTAGTTTGCCAAGAATGTAAATATTTTTATATGGTGATATACAATATTAGATCATTCCCTGGATTCTTTCCTCAAGCATTTTGCACTAAGAATGCACAGTTTTCAAGCACTCCTGCTGAGGTGAACCATATTTTCCATGTTTCAAGTACTGGCATTGAAACAAGATATAACAAAAGTATTTTGTGCTGAGAAGTGTCATGTGTTGAAGATCAGACCACTGACATGTAAGTGAGACATACCCAATTCCTTTATATTTTTTATCCTAAAATATTATACCCATATGTTCCATCTTCTTGAGAAGTGAAGTGTTCAAATTCTGATGCATTGTCATATACCTCTCCAAGTGTTTTATGACTTTCAAGGATGGATAGTAAAACATTGAACCATGGGTGTACTGTCTGATTCTTTAGGAGATGAGAGAGCACTGCTGTTGTTGTACTTCTGCCATTGTAAATGAAGTGTAAGAAGCACATTGTGAATAAAGTCAGTTAAGGCAACTAAACTTAAAGGCAAGGTAAGCATAAATAATCAGTTTAATAAATCATTCTATTGCCTGATATATTGTGTTATACTAATGCAAAATAATCCCATCATGTAGGAGTCATAACCCCTTAAAATAATCATAGTGTCTTAGTTTCTGCAGATGTGTGTCCCATTGATGTATGGAACCATAAGTACTTAAGATGTTACGCAAAAGTATAACAGGAAAATTGGCCTCAGTGTGAATAGAGAGGCAGTGATAGCAAGGGCCTATTTGGAATGTATGTCCCAACATGTGCTGGAATATGCAGTGAATGAGGCTTGGAGGGCAAAGGTGTATTGGATGAAAGATAGGACGCTTCAGGAGGTGATATACAGCCCCCAGATTTCTGAATCTGAACCTGGATGTCCACTTTACCATGGTTATCTTGATGTCATCCTGATTATATTATAATGTACTGTTATTTAATGAGGCACACTTGTCCCTTTTTCTCCCTATTTTTGAAAAACATGGGAATGAGAGTGGAAGTCGATACTGTCCATTTAGTACAGACTTATGTTCTCTGTCCTTGCAGAAGTAGCAGATGGCTACCCAGGAAGCCTTTTGGGGCACATTTACTAGAGTTTCATGGAGATGAGCGAGTTATGTGATGCAACCTCATCTCATTGTTTTTACTATTTCAGTTGCATCAGAAGCAGCTAAAAGCTGTATTAAGTGAAATAGATGTTCCATGTAAGAAATTGCTGTGGCTGCCCCAGAGACACTGAAGGACTGAATAGAAAAGATGATCACATTTGTGATACAGATGGGAGGAGTGACATGAATTTCTTTATTAAGATATCATACAGAATATGGAAAAAGTTTAGGGACTACTACACTAGAATGAACTTGGTTTCAGAAATTTACTGAAAGCAGCTATTTACTGAGGATATCAGTTGCAGCCATCTGGAACTCAGGGTCAAACAGAGCTGATTATTGCAGTCCAGAACTGGGATTCTCAATAACTTTGCAGCATTACTGAACACCTACTGTTTAACCCTAAATGACATTTATTAAGTTTGTGCAGACATTGGACTGATGGAGTCACTTCCTCATTATTAAATGTGCCTTTCTAATCTTGCATCATCTCAGTGCTTTATTTAAAACTAAAATCAATATTCATGGTGCATAGGGCTTTCTTCCCCAACTCTTTCATAAATCTCTTAAGTGCTTAGTTTTCAAGTACCTTCCTTCAGTGCAGACAGTGAGTATAATACATCTATGACAAGACATTCTCAGAGAAATTGCTTTAAGTTCTTTAAACTCTAGGAAAGAGCCAAGGTTGTCATACTGATTTTGCATCTTCCCAAAAGGGGATTTCTGCCTTATATATTAAAATAGTTGCTTAAAAATGTTGCTGTGTTTCAATGTATGTTATAATTTTAGAGGAACAAAGTAATCAATGCTTATTCTTGTAACATTAGTGATCAAACTACTAGCTAGTGAACAGTGTGACTATCAAGTAATTACAAAGCTAATTACTGGAGTAATATCTCAAAAATAATATAATGTAGATTTAAGCTGTCAAGTGAGAATCAATGAAAGATTAAGAAAGCATTATTTCAAGTTTGTGTGCTGCCCAAAGAATGCTCCATGTCAGATGCATCAATTTAAACTGCACAAAACAGTGTAATAATGTCCTCTTTTGAAAAATCAAAGCCAGTGAAATAGTCTGTAATATATTTTGCTTTTGCATTATCCTAAAATTGTAATGCAAAAGAAATCTGTTTAAGTTGTCGTATTTTTTGGTGGTTTGTTTTGGTTGGGTTTTTTTCATCTTTTCTTTCCTTCTTTTTCTTCTGTCAAATCTGGGAATGAAACCAATTACTACCAGTAAAGACATGCGTGATCTCGGCAGCTTTTCTTCTAAAAAGAACCTGATTGATATGAGGAAATGGATTGGAACAATCTTAGCACAGAGAATGAAATATTAAGGCAAAGATGCTCATAAAATTAGCCAAGGATATTGATATTTTCTTTTAATGCACTTATCAAATTTTACCAACTGGGATGGCGTGGAATCCTTTAGAAGCATAAGGTTATTGTGGCATAATAGTACTACAGTCAACTGTGTTTAAGAAATTACATATGGTGTTTGGGCTCCACTGAGGTCAAGACTTTCTGCTTGCTGATTCCCTTGACTGCAGGCACTCAATAACTTCCAATGGCATCTCCTACCTTTGCAAATAGTAGTGTAAACTTTACAGAGATATTAATAAAGTCTATCTTAAAGCCAGTGCATGATTTTATGGATTTGGATGAGAATGTGAAATGTGGCAAAGGGGTTCGTGAGGGGGAGAAGAAATGGCTGACATTTCAGAAAAACAGAGACAAAAATGACAGAACAGGTGAAATAGAGGAAAGGAGGAGGAAAATGAGAAATAAATTAAAAGGTAATAGAAGTAGCCAGTCTGTTCACAGGCTGGGAGACAGAAGACTTTCTCCTTATACTTTACTATGTAGCATTTTTAATGGAACAGTTGCAGAGAACAATTGGGAAATCCTTTCTAGATCTCCTGGACTTATTTCGTAAAGGAATTTGTGAAGGTTTTTGGTAAAAAGCTGGAGAAAGACAAGATATAAGTAAACTGTCTCATCAGAAGGGTGAAGCACACTTCCTGATATAAACAAATAGTACAGATCATATTTTCTAAGACATATTTTATTCATCACTGCTGGAAAGAGAATATGAGGTCTAGCCTATTACAGCAGGCTTATTAACTTATTGAAAAGCTCACCATAAAATTTGTCAGGTGACAGAACATGTCATATTAACCCTGAATCTTAAGGCACAACAGGAAAACATTGGAACAGCAACGCTGAGTTTATAGAAAAATACTTAAAGCATTGTGTACCCAAGAATGTCATTTAATGTAAAACATTGTCAGCATCTCCCTAATACATTTCACTGTATATTTTTTGCTATTTCTTTTAAAGTTTCCAAGACTGATCATTTCTCTTACTAGTCACAAAATCAGTATTTTCATTCCAAATATGTTTGCTTTATTTCAACTTCCTTACAAAGAAAGTACTTTACAAAAGCAAGTTGCCATTTTTAATCCCATTTTTCACCTGGGAGAAACTGAGTCATGAATTAATTCAGTGAACCACATAATATTTCTTGTGGTGAGGTATGGATAAAATCGGGGACAGAATACAGACCTCAAGCTCAGCTCCCCTGCCTCTTGCTGACTTTGTACAGTGATTTCACGTCTGAGTCTGAACTCAGCTTGTAACAAATGGTCCTATTTGGAATATAATGGAGACCTTTTCAGGGTATTTAATGATACAACATGACATGGAAGTGGTGCTCTTCAAAAAAGATTCATGTCAGTGGCTTGCCCTGTGTGAGCGCAGATGTTCAGCAGAGAGGCAGTGAGATGTTCACCATGGTTCTGACTTCTGTCTAGCAGATCCCCTCCAAATGTGTAAGCTCCTGTAGCTTGTCCATTATGTTCCTGTTTGGCAGAAAGGCTATTGCTGCTGTGCTGACACATATCACTGAGCTTTTTACTGTAGGTCTGCCATTTGTGTGCTGACATGCTTATCTGAAATCAGCATGGGAATGAAGCTGACCTGGGGAGGGCTTTTTCTTTCCTTTTTTTTTTTTTGGTCAAAATGTTTTTTTTCTCCTGAGGTGATACATTCCTTTGTGCCACTGAAGAAATAGGGATAATAGCAAAATTCCACAAGTAAGGAAAAGACTACAAAATATAACCCCAATACATGTATAGATATTGGATTTTGGTGTTACTCCCCTTATGTAGTCCATCAAAATGCAGATTTCAGTCTGCATGAGTTCTGGTAGCCCATTTCTACTTTCTTTAAGCAGTCAGACATTTTATTTCAGGGTCATGTGCATACTGTGTTTCACTATTTAAGTATTTTTAATCCTTTTCCTTATTTCCTTTACTAAGCTATTGCCAGATAATCAGTTTAGCTCTTAAGTGAAGTGACACAAGTTAACTGCTTTGTAACTTCAGAGAGTGGCAGCATCCATACTTCAATCATCTATAAGCTGTTGTAAGTAATACACTAGTCTGTAAGAGAAGATGTAGAGACTGGAGATGTACTTTATGTATGCATAGTGAACGGAACCCATATGAAAGTAACGTGGCAAGTCCTCTTCTATTCTTCATGTCATGCTCCCTAAGTTTTCTATAGACTTTTTTGAATCAAGCCATACCATCTAACTTAACATTTTAAGAAAAATGCCCTTAAGATTTCCGGCAATGAACAATTGGCAGTGTTAACTTGTCATACAGAATGAAGTGATAACTGGTGTATTGTCCAAGTCTGCAATAGCTGTCTGAGCTGAAAGCAGTGTGTCTGTGAGAGGTGTGAAGTGTGCTTTTTATCATGATGTTCTCTCTTACTGAAAGTACTGAGGATAAATGTCTGAGTATTTATATTAACTTTTGATACTGATCAGGCATCCATTGCTCTTTCAAATCTGTTTTCAGGAACAATTACAAGAATTGCTATTTTATTCTCCACGTGTTGACATAAATAATATTAATGTAAGTCAAATACAGAGTTGGAGTTCAATGTGACAGCCTTGCTTCTTTCCATCCTGTAAAAGTTTGGATAGACAATCAGGCAGAAGAAACAGCATTGCTTTTGACCATGTATCATAAATAGTGTATTAAATATTACAAGAAATACTTAAGGGAGATTTTTTTAAAAACAGTGTACATTAAAATATATTTGAACAAAGTATTAATTTTGCAATTTGGTATTCTGATTACCTTTTTTTAAGAGGTCTCCATTATAAGCTCTTTGCCTCAATTTACCTGTAGTTATTACTTGCAAGTCATCTTGTTCTTTTATTTCCTCTTGTTAAAATTCAAGTAACCACACCTAAATCTCTGCAGATGTTTCTCTTTTCCATAATGTTCAGTACTGTTGATTTCTGTATTGGTGAAAAGTAACCATCCTTGTTATGTCAGCTATCATGACACAAAAGAGAGGTGATAAATGTTTAAGGTAAAAATGTGTTCTCTGCAAACTGATGTGCCCTCTAGCTTAAAGTATTTAAATTATGTAGTACCTGTTGCAATCTCTTATGAAGAAATAGATATTGCCAACATGGAAATACATTTTCTTCCTTTGCTGGCCAGAAGTTTGGTTTTGGCGTTTGTTTGGGTGTTTATCATTATTTACAGCCTTAAAAATAGAATCTGCACTTCTAAACCTGTCCAGGTATTTGTTACAGAACTTATGTGACTCCTTTTGTACAGTCAAGTATTGCATTCAATAGCTGGTTGCTAGGTGTAATTTTATCCAGAATTGGCTTTGAAATTAGAATTTAAATAGCTGGGGAATTATAGGGCAAGATATACTATTTCCATGTAAACTAATTTAATAAAAATCAAAATGCTACTATTTATTAGAAATTATTTCATAATGAATAGTGTGGCAGTGCCTAGAAATGATTTTTTCTACATTGCTTCTGATACCAGACATGCTTATGTTAACTTTTGCCAATTCAAACTTGCATCTTTCTTTTGGATATATATTGCATCCAAAGACAAGAATTTTCTGGTTGCTGTCCTACATTTCTTTGCTAAAATTCAGAAAAGACCACAAAGCAGAAATGTAACTGAAGGAAACATGAGCATCCATGAGCCTTAAAGCAAATATTTAATCTAAAATTACATATCTAAATACATATTTAAGCACCCATGAAAAAGACCTCCACCTTATGTTGAAATTACATATCACATAAGCAGAAATGTCTTATTTCAAGAATAGTATATGTAGTCAGAACCTTTTGCTTTATGATATATGCATAAAAACAAAATAAAACCTCTGGGTAACAATCAGCTTGTCTCTCCCACCTATTAATGGTGCTGCTCCAATGGCTTTCCAGCAGAACAGCAGTATACTGAGTTCACAGGTATTGGAATCAGCAGGCAGAGGTAGTTGTGATGAATATCATAATATTTGACTATTGATGTATCTATTTGAAACATAGTGAGAAATGTAGGTGAGGGAAATTAAGTTAGTGAAAAGCCACTTATATATTATCTATCGAAGACTGAAATATTTTGTGGGAAGGAGAAAGAGGCAGTGAAAAAAGAGGACCAAAATGGCAGTGAAAGTGATTAAGGACCTGGATTTAGTTCTAGACAGGACACAATAAAAGAAAAAGGGAAAAAGTGATAGTTCAGGAAGAAAATGAATGAGAAGATACATGGTAGAGGTTTGTGCAAGCTAATGGTATGACTGATGACTAGGTACAGTGTGTGCTCGTGTTTGCGTTTCCTGATGTTAAAAGAACATACTTTAAAAATAAATGCAACTGTTTAAAAATTTATGCTTTTTCTGCATGGTAGATAATGAGCTCATGAAACTTGCTGGCACAATGTATAATTAAATTCAAGAGCTTAATGGGTTTGGGTTTTGGTTTGTTTGTCTATACTTCTTAAAATACTTTGTTAATGAAGATTTTCACCTTAACATGTTATGAGGGTGAGAATTAGAATGTAAATAATAATTCTGCCTGGTTCATTGGAAAACAAACTGCTTTTCTGATTGAGTGTGGAAAAATATATAACAGTGAAAGGATTGCAGAATAATGTGTTAAATTAGAAGTTATAGCAGTAGATATGTTGATCTTTTATTTCGCTTATTTAATATTTGGAACCTGTAGTTACCCTTGGATTTTCCACATTATGGAAGTGGAACAAGAAAGAGTTCATACCAACCTGATGTCTGAGAAACACTAAACAGTCAGGAGCTGGCATATGACCAGGACTCCCATTATTTGTGGACTACCATCTGCAACATTTGTCTCAGGCTTCTTTTCTCTCTGAGTTTTGCAGGCATGCTTAGTGACCTTAACAGCTCATTCTATGCAGAGAGGTGCATTATAGTTCAGCAGTGCGACAGTCCATGTTGCATCATGGTATCATTTTGGTTAGAGACCACCTGCCTACAACACTGAGTGTTTTGTTTAATTTCAAGAGTAGCATATATGCTTCCATGTAGTTGGGGGTGGGACACAGGGCTGGAAAAACAGGGTGAAGGCTTGGAGAAACTGTACAATCAAGTGAAAAAGTGTTACATCTGCCTAGCACCATGGTGTAGAACAAGAGAAACCTTAAGGTCAAAATTCTTGTATATACAGTGGTTACATAGAATCTTAGTGTTTTTCTTTATGTATGTATATATATACATTAGAGTAATTCTTTACCATGATGTGAGGCTGAAGGCTCCTGTTTTGCCTTCTCTGTTTCATTGGATCTTGGAAAAGTAGTAAGAGACTTCACCCTATGGGAGCAGACTTCCCATCTGGGGGATGGACAGACAAGCAAGACCTGCTGAAGGCAAGTCAAAGTGCCTGCCTGGGACACCAGGTAGGCTATGACCAAACAGCCATAGCTCATTGCCGACTCTGTCTTTGCTAGAGCTGAGCTAATTACTGCTAATTACTGGTGCAAGAGAGACAGTCGTCTCTCTTGCAGAGAAAAGGGCAAGAGGTGCTGCTTTTCCTTCCCACTCTGCTCTGCACTGCACCCACTTCTACAATAATAACAGGAAAGAGACTCTCATTTCCATCCCTTCCTTTTCTGGGCCACAATAGTCCAGCCTCAGTCATAGTTTGTTGTGCAGAGAAGCCTTGAGCCAACTCTGTCCTGGAAGATTTATGATTGTGTTTTAGACTCCAGATTGTCTCTTGATCTGCTGCACTCTTGAGCAGACCTCAAGAATTTGGAGCAAGAGAATGAACACCTGAGCTGTGCTGCTGCATGATGTCTAAAATCTTTCTGTATTGTCAGTAGTGTGTCTTTCTTTACCAGTGCAAGTTCTTTACTTATGAAGTGGAGCAACTTCATAAGAAAAGAATAAATTCAGTTTGCTTAGCTCTTGGCCTTCTGGGCAGTAAACTGGTGTATGGGTGCATGCTAATAAAGTGGTGTGACAGTGCCAGGAAATAAGTCATTTGTTTACTGACAAGTCCAAAGCCCATAGTTTGTAAATACTCCACAGTACCCCATGGTCAGCTCTTTCCATCTTTTCTGCACATCATCGGGACAGTGGTTTCTTAAGTTGGCCATAATGACTGAATGTCTTCCAGAGTGTGATCAATATGTCCTGCTCAGGAACTACAGGAGCAGCAGGAGCTAGAGTAGCAAGAAGTGGAAACTGAGTCAATTCACTTGTCAAGAGAGAGAAAATGGGAAAGCAAACTGGAGCTATCATCCTGCTCTCCATTACTTCCAAGTCAGATTGCTCAAGGAACACTTGAACACATGGATTCAAATCTGGCTTATAATTGCAAATGCAACTTGGATATATCAAAATATCAGCTGAGGTTGTTTTTCATTTTTTACATATCTGCCTCAACAATGTGTGAAGGGGATTTCTTTTCTGAAATTAGTTGAACCTGAAACCAGTTTCTTTGTGCTGTAGTAAAATTTCTCTTCCTTTTCCACATAACATCTGAGTTGTACTTATATGGTGAAGTAGTGGAGATTCAGAAGTGATATTTTTAATGAAGAGATGGACTGGCTTTTTTTGTAAGCATGAGTGGGGATCACTCTTACCCTTCTGGTATCTGCACAGATATTTCCTTCTGTCTTCCCTATTTGCCTACTTCTGTGAACCCTCAGTCTCACTGATTTTAACTTTGCTTGCATTTCATTCTAGCCCTTCAGATTCCCCAGTAACTTACAGTCTATCCTTGTTGAAGATTGGCACTTTCCACTGTAATTCAGGAACATCTTCCTTCTCCTGTTCCAAATTAATAACAATTACTTCTCAGTGAAAAGAATAAGTATGTGCAGGAACTCTCCCACAGATAGGAATTGTTACAGAATCATGGAATTATGTGGCTGACTGTACTGTCTTTGTCTTTGAGTACTAACCAGATATGTTCTTTCTCTTGAAACATAATCCAGGAAATTGCTCTTGTTTTGTGGCAAAACTGATAAAGTTGCCCCCAATGATAAAAGGGTTTGACAGAGAAGGTTTTTTTTGCCCTGCTATGGTTGCAATGGCATTGACTTAGAGGTTTTGTTTCAGTAGGATAATACAACATGAACAATTTGAGCTTTTATGTTATATGTAAAACCTCTTTTTGGAGCAGAAAGCTGCTTTCACAGCAGCCAGTAGGAACCCAGTTCAAAGCTGAACAAGTGTCCTCGTGCACAGAGAGTACTTGGTAGCCCTGACAGAATGGCGTATTTAGTGGAAGCCATGAGGGAATATTTTAGCAGAGATTATCACTAACTAAATTAAAGACTGATAATTTAATTCTGCTTCCAAAGAAAGATGATGAGAGTTGCATCCTTCCTCTCTGGCATTGGTTGGAAGAATGCTCTAATATAAATTATATTCTGGCACTGGAGAAGTGTCCCCCACAGTATTCCTTTCATTTTGCTGATTAGACAGCACCAGTGCACAGAAGAGACAGCTATACCATTAGAGCATGTTCATGACTAAGATACATTAAATACATCTTCATGTTAACACTGCCTCTTCTGTAATTTCACATAAAGAGTACACTCAACAAAATATCTCTTGTCTCTTAGCTATACTCTGTACATCAGGAGAAGCCTCATAATGGATCAGGATTTTGTTACTGCTGCCAGATTACAAAGCAGCATTTCAAAAAACAGCTGTACATGCAATGTGTGCACCTGTAATGATTTACCATAGATGGCTGTGTGCATTTATCACCTCAAAAACTAATCTGCTAGAATAGTGAATGGCATTATACCCATTTCACAGGTAATGAATCTGGACTTTGATATAGTACAGTTCAGTTTCAGAAGTCAGTGGCTGATCAGCCACATGGCAGGTTTATGGAGAAGCTAGAAGACACTGTGTCTGAAGATAATCCTTCCTTCCAGAATGAGAGCTTTGTAAGTGGCAATTCTTAATATGTTATTAAGGTAGAACTTACTTCACTGTGGCCAAAAAAACCCAAAACCTTGAGCTGAAGAATGGCAGGTCACAAATGAAATTAAAAACTCTTGAATTTTCCCCTCTTCCAAACAACATAGTATCCTCCTTGACATTACAGTAATGAGCACAATGTAAAGACAGAGACACCAGCCTGTATTTAGAAAGTGAATCCCTGTCTAGTTTACTGTGTCTTCTGTGTTTTCAGTAAAAAAAAAAAAAACCAAACAAAAAGAGGTATGGGTGTGAGAATTTAAGGTGGTTTTATTCATTTGCTGGGGTTTGTGCCTATAGAGAAAAGCTGGAAAACCTGAATTGTGACTGCTGCAAAACCAAAGTTTCAACAGTATTTTAAAAAGAAGCCCTGTGATTAGCTTTTTGGCTTCTTACATACTCAAGTGCTCGAGGGTAGCAATAGTCTTGAATCTTTCTTGGAAGATAAATTGTACAGAGAAGAGTTTCAGATATGGGCTGTACACCAAGACACAGTCACCTGTTCACATTCAGCAAGTACATGCCTGACAAATCCCGCTGGGATGACAAACAAGGCAGTAGTGTCTTCATCCAAGTTCTGTGTGGCTTACAGTTCTACATATCAACCAAACAAAATGTTGCGGACTGATCTGTAGGCAGTCACAGCAAGTTATGGTGTGGGTGTCATTGATGAGCCTGGACAAAAGCCCTCGATCAGCTAAACAGTTTGTTCTGCAATAATTGCAGCGTCTGAGTATTTTTCATGGGTATACACAAATAAAGCACACTACTATAATCCACAGATTGCTCAGCCATTGTCACAACATAGACTTTTAAGTCCCACATTTAAAGAGTGTGCAATTTATAATGTTATTTTAGCCCTTTAAAATGCCAAACCAAAACCATACAACAACAAAACCAACCAAACAAAAAAAAGACACCAAAAAAAAACCCAGCCAAAAAAACCACAAAGCCAACTCACTATAACTTCAGTAAATCTGGTTTCATCAATGAACAGAATCAGAAATAGACATATCAATCACAGAAATGAATGTGACCAAATAAAGGATATGTACTCAATAGCTGCTTTAAAATACACATGAAGGGAATGGCATCACTGTTGCATGTGTGCCTGGCTGCCCATCAGACATATCTGACAATTGTACTCAATGAAGATGCAACACAAAAGAAAACTGGGAGTAAAAGAAGTGATATTGCTGGGGCAGAGACCAATGCTCCTCCCCAGACCACTAGATAAAGGAGATGGTTTGTAATCATGAGGGATGGACAGTAAGAGGGTTTTGGGGTGGTGTGTTATTTCTTTTTTTTTTGGTGATTAAAAGACAGAGTGAGAGTACAGAGTCATGTATTGTCAGTGAGTCAAAGTAGATTACAAAGGACAGAGAACACAAAAGAAAAAATGCAGCTAAAAAGATGTTGGTTGCTTTTTTCCCCATCTAAAAAGCTTAAGAGGGAGAGGAAAGGTTTCTTTATCTAAAAAGAAAAGATATGAAGACATTTGCAGTTTCTGGGTCAGCAGAAAGGCTCAGCTGATTAGTTGTACATCCTCCCTTGCAGGAGACCAAGTTTGAGAATGACCTCAAGAATTTCTCTCCTTGACCTTCCACGCAGAGGTACTGCAACCTGGAAAGACTGGATTTGCACTGTGTAATCCCACACAATTTGTAAGGGAATCCCACAGGTTTCGAGATTAAGTGGAAGACTTATAATGAGATTGTTTGTTTTGCCATTTGCAGATATCCTGTGCATGGCTGCTGGACTGATAGTGTTGACTTTAAAAACTGGGAAGACAAGCAAGTATTTGGCTTCTCAAGTAACTGCAGCAATAACAAAGTGTAAAAGGGCTCATAGCCTTATTTCTCTGAATCTCTTGGGGTTTGTGACTAGTGTTGGTCAAATTGCATGATTGGGATAATGCAGATTGCTCTGCCAACAACATCCTCCTCCAAGCATGCAAGCCTCCCTAGTAATCCTCAGTGGAGCTGTATAGCAGAGGAAAGATGTGATTTATCCTGTACTAAGGATCCTGCACTGCAAGGAAGTTGTGACCTTCTGTCCTGCTATTTCCAGCTTCAGTTGGTCAGCAGATTAAATGGCTAAATTTGGGACATGAAAGGCAAAGGTCAGGAAAACAAGCTACCCTCCTGGAGTTTAAACTGGGTGCCAAGATCCTAAAATACCTAAATACCTAGTGAAATAAAACAAGTATGTACTGAGCAAAGTAAAGCTCTACTAATGTCGATGCTTCTGGGAAACTTTATCTTTGTAACTATTTTGCCAGTTCCTCTGAGCCTGACATTGTAGCAATAGTGGAGTGAAATAACAACTGCAGGGGCTGGAAAACTAGTTTTAATAGACATTTGTTGTTGTTGTTTTAGCTTAGTAGGTTTAAGATGGACTACACCTTTTACTAGATCAGAATGGAATACTAACCTCTGCTTTATGAAGAGGTCTGTGAAAATGAAACAAAATGTGATCAATCCCTACCACTTCAGTAAATTCATATATAAAGCAACAAGTGGCCCAAAAAAAGTCAGTGAGGAAATTGTTTTTCAGATTGACTTTAAAGGCCAAACTGAGTCTAGAGTGGATGCTTAATACTATTTGCTGTGCTGGGAATCAGCTGTTTTGTCTTATGATACAGTTTGTCCTCAATATCAGACTTCAAGGCTTATCACACTTGCCTTCTTGTCTGGGTCCTAACTGAAGGGCATCACTTACTTTAGCATTTGAAACTCATCTTCTCATCCACATTCAGTGCTAGAACAGTATATTTTGACTACTCCTGAGGCATTTTTTCTACTACATTAGTATTAAAAATAAACATTTCAGGATTTCTTCTGCTGTTTTGGGTACTACAGTTGAAAGCCAAACTACTTCACCATAAACGTTCTTGAACTAGATTGCGTAGCGTATCTCAATTTGCTTGACTGGTGAGATGGGACTTTTTTTCCTCTCCAATTGTCAGAGTATAATTAGCTGAGGGAGATTGTCTTTGCTTGCTACAGTTAGATACCAGTCAATAAGAGCTATCAGGCAATGGCAAGGAACACTCCCTGAGGTTTGCATCCTGAGCCATGGTACCCACTAGGTATCTATATTAAGTTCTAAAAAGTAAATATGTTTTGTGGTTGGGGCTTTTTTCCCCACTAAACAGAGTTATTTAATACCATAACAGTTGCTGTCAGTGAAGTTTTTCTAGTCTGGTTTCTGTTCAGGTTTTAGAAATTTTAGTAGTATAGGGTTAGCATTGCAAGGACAATTGGGCATGGTTTGCCAAGCTTTAATGTCTTCTCTTATGGGAACATAAGGACCAGAATGTACAAGCAGAGGAGTGCTGAATGATGGTACAGCTAGGAAAACATGTGTTGTGTACATGTGCCTCACAGATTCCTACAACAGGAGACACATGGAGTACATCATCTTGAAGAATCAGAGCTTTTGTAGGATAAGTAATTGCTTCATCTTAAGCTGCGTGCAGATGCGCAGCCCACAGTCTTGGCCAGGAGTTCAATCTTTTACCAGACCCCGATGAGAAGAATAAAACCTTTGCAGTACAAATGTTGCCACATTTAGCCACATTTTTCTCACTTGACACAAGATTGCTCTAATCTGTTTTGCATGTGGCTACAGCCTGAGATCATTTAGAAACAGAAACTAATGCAGAATGTCACAACTCAGCTTGTCATTCTGCAGTGAGATCTCATTACACTGGTGCTTGGGTCCTGATGTCATTGCCAGTAACTCTTCAAGTAAAGTTGTTGGTCTTAAATTCCCTACAACCAGGTGTTCCTATTAGGAACAAAGGATGTGGTAGCCCAGAGGTACTGCCTGTGAAAGGGCTGTAGGAGTTCATCTGCTTCCTCTGGGGAGGGAGAAAGGAAGCTTCAACTCTGTTATCATAAATGTACTGTAAGGTTTATTTATTCCCATTTGTTCCTATGAGGTGTGGAGTCTTTCTCTTTGCACTTAACAGTGTGGGTCTTATCTATTTATGATCAATGATGGCAGTGAAATTGCCTGTACCTTCTTATGAGCCATCTTTGCCTAGGGTGTGCTCTGTTGTTCTGCCTTATGATATGTCCTTTTCCTTCTTTCCCACCTATAGGAGTTCCAGGATGAGCTACATTGAGCTAGTTCTTTTCCCCAAACTACAACTACAAAATATGGACAACTTTAACATAAACACAGCCTTGTGGTCAAAAAAAAATAGTGATAAATGTGTAGTTTTACTAAGAATATTATATAGCAGTGGGGGAAGGTCTATGAATACTGCTCTGAAATCCCTTAAGAAAGTGTCCATTTTTCTTCTCTTCTGAAATTTGATACAAATGGCAGCCTGTCAGGGGACACAGGTGTCAGGTGTTGGCTTTCTCAAAGGTGAAAGAAATCTTTCTGTCTGGCATCTAAAGAATGGGTATATAGCCTCACAGAGGAAGAATCTAGCTTCACAACACATTATCAGTACTACTTAACCAAGATTAAGCCATTTTCTTGAAACCATTATATTGTCTTACTAGAAAACCTTGTCCCTCAAACTTTTGATGAATGCAATGACTTGCCTATCTGTAGGACCACCAAAACATGTAAAGAGGAAGCAGAGCTTTCCCTCCCGGTCTTCTGGGCACTGCAGACACACAGAGAGTCTTCTTTCAAAGCTCCACAAGATTGACAGGAAAAGGGGTAGGAGTACCATCCTGATATCTTCACTGTGGTTTTTGATTCACCTGTTAGGTTGCCTTCATCATCATCATCAGTTTTCATGGGTTTTGATCCTTGTGCCCTTTGGTAACCTGTATATGCTCTATGCCTTATTGTATTTCTCTTTCCACAGTTTGATTTGAACAGAAGTCTATAACAAAGCACAAGATGCATGTCAGGACTAACTGTGCAAAGAAATGGATAGCTTATCCTAACAAAAGCATTTGTTTATTGAAGACCTGCTGCTTTGTTGATATTTCTTTTTCTATAACAGGTCAATGCATCTTGTCCTCATGATAGAGAATTAGGTAATATTTAATTGCCACTCACCTGAAACAGTTTTGACATAAATTACGTTTAATGCTAGTTGAATTACAAAATCTGAGCTTAGCATATTGGACATTTGTGATCTGTGATACATATCCTGTTTATACAGAATTAAGATGTTGTTAAATGCTTGGTCACCTTCGATGTGCTTGTTATCAATTATATACTTAATTATTATTTTCTCTCAAGATGGGCTTTATGAATAAGTATAAGGTATAGTTTAGAGGTTACATCACTCAGTCATTGATTTAAACTTGCATATAGTGTTTGGAGAATTGTGTCACTCTCTTACTGTATATTTCTTCCAAAACAGTTTATCCAAAAAGATTAAGGGAAGAAGTGGTAGTTAGTTTAGTAATAAGAAGTGGAGGTCTTTTAAATCCCTTAATTGGAAAGAAACAATTCCAAAGCATTTGCTATGAAAATGGTGAATATACATGAGACATCATATACACAGCTCAAGAGATATTTTCACATTTATGAATCTGAAGAAAAAATAAAGAATAGATTAAGATCAAAAGCAAGAGGCAGGAGCTCAGGTTTTTGACTTCCGTATTTTCAAAAGATATGCAACTGGCAATGTTTGTGCATGCTGTCTGATCATTTATGCTAGTAAAGAAAAGACTGGCAAGATCAAAAGCTGAAGAGTAAAGTCCACCTAAGCTCTGTTAAGACCACCTGTCGGAGAGCCAGGCTTCACAGAGAACTGAATGATAAGCAATTTCAACTTTCCCTCTTTATATGAGGAAACTCTTCAGGAAGCTTAGATGATCCTTCAGTCTGCAATTGTCCCTTTTAAAATGACAATTAAATCCTTACTGAAATCTGACCATAATGAAATTAAGAGATGACTTCTGTTCACTGCCTTATGCTGGTCTAATCAGAAAAAACAGGGAGATCATTTAATTCATTTTACTGTGAGGTAAAATGTGTGTGTTTGAATACTACCCCGTGGCAAAGGCTCATCAAACAGGTGAGCTGCTGCCCAGCTACAAACTAGTGCCACTTGTCCATCATACTTTCTTTGCTAGGAGCTGGTGTCCAGACCAAGTCTTTGTTGTCAGTGAACCAACTTCCTTCCTCTGAGAGTATTCATCCTTGTGTTGTGTGTTTGGCCCATTTTTTAACACTGAACAAGTATCTTTAGTTATGGATTGGGAAAAAAAACCCACTGAAATAACTGTAAAACATCTCTGATTCACAGCTCCTTTGTAGCTGTAGCAAAATGTTAGTTTTGAAGCCATTGCATGGTATTGTCAATCCAGACAATTCATGCATGGGAAGAATAGTGACATTATTAAATGGTTCGCTAAAACTCTTGACATTGTAAGGCACAGCAACACTATTGTTTCAATCTGAGCTTAATGATAATTGAATTATTAATCTTGAACTTACCATACTGAACATTTAATATCATCATGTTTCTCCAGAATTAAAGCAAGTGAAAGAGAGAGAAACTATTAAATGCTTGGTCACTTTCAATAAGTAGTATTATCAATTATATTCAACAATTATTATTATCTGTCAAGATCAGATTTACGAATACGGAGCCTTCGTGGTGTTAATATGCATATTAAAATATAAGAAAGTTGCAATGCATGAACAGTAGCTGATTTTCAATATTTACAATTCAAATATTTCCATAACTATGTGGTTCATACAGTTAACTGTCAGAAGGAATGTTATGTGTTGAAACCAGTAGGCTTCAGAAAGAATCTACAGCTAATAGTATTTTAAAATGACCAGAAGGACTCCTGTAGCATGTTCAAATTAAAACATTCAATTCTTGTGGAAACACAATTTCTTGTGCCAGATTATATTAGCAGGGTCCAACTAATGTGGTGACGGTCTGTTTAAAACATCTAAATGACCAGTGGCAGTAGACCTATCCAGTCATTCCCCAAGTGTTTTTGTTCACATTCTGTAGAACTCAAGTGACCTTGACCATACAAAACCAAAATACTCCTTATCTGGAAAAGCACAATATAATTAAATTAATGAAATGGATGAGTGAACAGGGATTATATGTACGCAATGATCATACGAACTTTGTGTCCCCCTAACCTGAACCATGTTTCACTTCCCTACCAGTGTATCCCAGACATAATTTTTGGAAAAAGTAGTTGCAAACATTAAGTCAATAAAAACATTATACAAGCTCTTTCACAATTGTAGCTCGACTACATCTGATTCAAATGTTCTTTTGCAGCAATCTGTTAAGCAAGTGCATGCCCAACTCACATTAGTGTTTTCCTCTAGTTCTCTTGAACATAGACATCTAAACCTAATAGTTGTGACCTTCTGTTTAGTCCTATGACTAATTGTTTAGCTATCAATAACTTTTTCATCTTTTGAGAAATTTCTCTAAACAAAAATAAATGTTATTCAGAATAAGTATAATAATTTAGTTCAAGGCCATTAAACACAAATCTCTAAGCTGAAATACAGTTATCAGAGATTAGTAGTTTCCAAGGAAAATAGTCTCACATCCCATCTTTTACATCTGCTTTTTTGTTGGCTTGGAGATACCAAGTTGAAGCTTCAAGAAGAGAACAGTTTGCTCAACAGGTTCCTGCTTTATATGCATACACTCCCAGGGAAGACTAAAACAATCAGTACCCTTTTTATTTATTTTTTTTCCAGAGGTTACATGTTCCAGCACATGGTTTCATTGAGTATGTAAGATTTCTTAGGTAATTACTTCCTTTTGACTGCTACTGGATGAAACTGCTACAAATAATTAAACTTCCCCCACAGAGGGAAAAAAATAGGAAAGGAAAACATACTTGCTGCCATCTCTATATTTTTTGGTACATGCTATTTTAGCAATAATAAAATCAAAACCCAGGGTTTTTTTTCTTGGGGGTTTCATTGAGTATGTAAGATTTCTTAGGTAATTACTTCCTTTTGACTGCTACTGGATGAAACTGCTACAAATAATTAAACTTCCCCCACAGAGGGAAAAAAATAGGAAAGGAAAACATACTTGCTGCCATCTCTATATTTTTTGGTACATGCTATTTTAGCAATAATAAAATCAAAACCCAGGGTTTTTTTTCTTGGGGGGGCCAGGAGAGACCAATTTCAACTGTCATACTTCATTACAAGTTATTATAAGCTCTGTGTGTGTGCATATTTTGAAAATGTACTCGTTGGTTGCATTGGTACAAGAGATGCAAGATACTCCAGCATGCTGTTAGAAGTCATAATTTGTTTGTGCCTGTGATGTATTGCATCAATTAAAGTACTGCACTGCCTTGGGAAAGAGCTTTTAAGAATTTAGCAATCACTTTTGTCCAGTTTTGTGATATGCTATCAGTGCTGCAGGATCTCATAGATGCCAAATGGCATCTCTGTAACAGGAAGATGTGTAACCTATTTTTTTGTGTGTTGCTTATCAACCTGTGAGCAACTCTAGTTCTGATTTTCTGCATTGCCTTCCTTTGTACATCAAGGCAATGAGTTCTTTTACCATATGATTATATTGTCAGATAACTCTAGTGTTTTCAATAACTTTCCATTTTTTCATTTGTTTTTTGCACTGATATTTTCAGCTATTGTCTTTCCTTATCATGGCTGTTTCTTAGTTACCAAAGAAATTAAGGAAAGGCACAACATTCTGTTTTCCCCTTTTTTACTCCACTGGCAACATTTTTCTTCAATACTCCACATATACTGAGGAAAAAACAAATCTTGTTAAATGCATACTTTGCAGGTCACCTTTCACTTTACAAACGGATCATCTGCTGGCTTTACAACAGGAGCTCATACTTCAGAAGTAACAGCCTCACTGAGAGATGCATTAAGTTCTTACATGCTGCCATACTCAGACTAGTCTAGTCTTGGTAACTGCACTTTATGATTACTTCATCTATCTCATGACATTTCATGTCAGATCTGAAAGTACAGTTCCTTGCTTGCTGGCATTAACCTCAGAACAGAAGATGACAGGCTGTGTAACCTCTTACGTATTTTGGAGCTCTCACCACACCAGTTTTCTGGCTGTCCACAGTAGTAGTTCACTTCCTTTAGTAGCACAAGGCACATCTTTAATATTCCTGATTGATTACAGCTAGTGAGATAAGGCACAAAAGACTGCTTTAAAGTGACATTGTCAAGTGGATTTTAGTACTTTAAAAATATGTTCATGGAAGGACATGTATATAAAAGAATGAAAAGACAAAGTCAGAAGCAATCAATTATAAAGACTATGAAAAATTTCAAGCATATGCTGCATTTCAAATAACCTATCAAGTATCTGAGACCTTAATTTATAGTCAACAATAATAGACCATGATGTGTAGAATATACAAAAACCTGCATAGTATACAAGTAAATCAATGAGGGGTTTTGACAGTTATGGTAAAGGAAGATAGTTGTCAGTATTTCCTGTGAAGCTGCCTAAAAGTAATTCACTCCAATTGGAAAATGGAAGACACAGCATTTTAAAAAAATAGTATATTAAAAGATTTTGCCTTTCTTTAAACCTATTTAAATATTGCCTGACTAATCCACACATTTACATATATTTAACATGAAAAATACTTGGAAATTCATTTAGCTCATAATCTATCTTAGATTGTTTTCTATTATGTTTGAGGAATTTGTGCTAGCTGTTAGAAGATGGGCTTTTTTCTAACTAGAGTTGTGAATTTGTTTGTACTCTGTTACTCTTTTAAAACAGTTTGTGAACATTGAGTGTTAGGCTATGTTTATGAATTGTTTGTGGCAAGCAGATTTTTGATTCTTGTGCACTCTGATTCTGCTTTTGAAGTGCTTTTTATGTCAACCAAGAATGCAGAGTGTTGTTTTTCCTCTCTAGCAGTGTAAGAAAACCTCAGAAAAGTGGTTGGTTATGTTTGTGTGCCTATTAACAAACACTCATAAAGTTACTATTGATTTATATAACTTCCTGGAAATATTAATTAAAGGGTATATAAAGCCACTGAAATATAAAATAATGCTGAATTTCAGGCATATATTTGAATACTTTTATTTCTACTATGTATCTGTTGAGACATTGTGCGTAGTCAGTCGGAAGGCTCCAAAGGACAGTTGGAGAAGGGCCTACATGTCTAACTACATTATGTCAACCTTCATAAAAGCTTAATCCAAAGACAGGAATTCAATATTTTAATATGTGTTCAATACTGCTATTGATTCGTTTAGGTTTGGGTTTTTTTCAACACTGCTCTCTTTCAGCTTATTGCCAAATAGGAGTTCTAACTATTTTAATGTACAATCAGAGGTTGAAAATCTCTGGTGGACTTCTTGATTTACTGTCAGTGTCTTATTTTACTGGTAGAAAAATCATGTGTTGATGATCGTGGCAATTTCTAAATGATTTAAACAGACTCAAGCAACATCCAGTTATAAAATGCACATCTACATGAAAAGAAAAACAAAAAATTATATGGAGTAGCAGTAAATGTTTGTTCATTAGTCACTTTAGATGGAGGTGATCTCAATATTTTATACTAGGTATTATAATAATCAGTATGGTTCTATATCTCCTGAAGCTATGCAAATGTGAAAAGGGCACTGAATTCTCATTTACACAGAATTCTCCCATCTAAAACTATATGCATCAATCTTGATGGGGTTTTCTTCTTTTTTTCTTCTTTTCCAACTGGCTTTTCAAAAGAATTCAAGAGATCTTCCATCAATCTGCACACTAAGGCCAGGCTTAATCTAAGAACTAGAGAGCCCTTGACTTACAAAATAAATAAATAAAAATTGTTTTCTTTTTAAATATGTGTTTCTTGCTCTTCTATTACAGTGCCTGTTACTGTAGATACTGCATTTTTTTTTCTCTTTGGCTGTATGGAAATAAGAATGTGAAAATGTCACAGGTGAATTTTTTTATCTTCCTTTTTTTTCTTCTTCTTCTTTTTTTGGCTTCAATTAGCCTTCTTAGGCAGTTAATCATCCTTGATGCCCCTCACAAGCTTTCTGGTATTGTCTGTGAATTGTCCTTGGTGCAGAATACAGGCAGTTTCTGCTGTGTCAGTTCTGCTCAAAGAGCAAGCCTAGAAAGTCCTCAGATTGATAAAAACTCAAGCAACACAATTGTAAAGCAATGTAATAATCAAATATTAGCATGTGTGACTTACAAGTAATTAACAGTGTCATAAACTTCCTGCACTGAATATTAAAGGGAAACTTAAAATATTTTAAAGGTGACTAATGTTACATGGCAAACTTGTATAGGACTGTCAGCTGCTATAAAAGTCTATCAGGAGATGCAGGGACTGCTATACTCCACTTATATTTGATATTGCTTCTCTTCAGATAATGAATCACCTTGCACTTGTATTTCAGTACAGTAAAATATGAAGAATTTACTTCCATAAGTGGCTTGCCATTCCAATCAATAATGTCATGGACAATAACACGTTCTCATCAGCTGTTCATCTGACTGTTGCTCTTATTTTTGCTGATTTAATGGGAGAGCTAGCAACATAAAGGTGTGGAATCTTAGCCTTGCAATAAGAAAACATTGCACCAGACAAGGTAGGGCTACTCCAGAATGATGACAAGTAGGGCTTAATCATCAACCTCCTTCATGCTATTATAGAGAGGAAATAAAAAGAGTTTGAGAGGGCTCTTCTGCCTAGTATACAAAGCTGTAACAATGCCAGTAGTTACTGATGAACCAAGCAAACTTGTGTTGAAAAGACAGCACACATTTAACTTCAGGGTGATGAAAGTACCAAGATGTAATGGACTGTCACTTGCACCAAAATTGGATCTTTTCCTTTAAATGTTTTGTCTTGAACAGGAAGTGCCCCATCTTGAGCTATGCCTTTGAAATCTTTTTAATTTGACCCAAGTTGCCTGTAAGATATGCTTTTCTGCTTCATTTTCCTATTTTTTTTACCTTTAAGTCATTTCCATTTGGGGCAGCCAAATTTGCATTATCATGTAGGGCAGTCAGTGACTATTTCCTAATCCTTAGTTTATAAGATTTAGCTATTAATTTTCCCTTCATTATTTAATACTTTAAATAATTTAAATATTTAAAAGTTTAAATACATTATTTATAATGTATTACATTCTCTGATGTTCCATCATTTTAATCCAACAACTTCTCCTATTGCTGAGGCACAATATCTTCAATTTTATGGCTAATTCTAGCTACATGAGATTTGGTGAGTGAAATGCTGTTTAAGGAAATTATTCTCCAATCTTTCTTCTAATGTGAAGTTCTAGCCTCATGTTTTCCATGGTAATCACTGTATAGGTCTCTGTCAATGCAGCTATCAACTGTGCTCTGTAAAGCTCATGGTGATCTTAACATGAAATAGTGTTGTATAAGAACTAAACACTGATATTGAATACTTTTTGACATCTATGCATTTTTGTATTGTTTTGTTGATACATATTAAAGTTGCATATTCTTAAAGCAAAGGAAGGATCTGATCAAAGTCTCTTGATCTCAAACTGCTGTCAATGTATTTACTAGGGCATACAGAGATCATAATTTGTCTATCTGTTGTGGGTAGACCAGAATGTGGGCTTTGCTAATAATGTGTTCAGCGAGAAACCAGCTTAATAGAAAGGATAACATAGAAAAAATTTTCATGAAAAGAGGTTTGGACCTAAAATCAATGCTGAAAATAGAAGGAACAATTGAGATATGTGATGTCACAAAAGTTATTCTTCTAATGTAACATCTAATGGTCCAAATAAGTTATAACACTGTCTTTAAACTTTCCTAATACCTTTTATCTTCTTAAATAAAAAAAATAAAGAAAGAATCCCCTTTATTTTCTTTATTTGCCACCTCATGGCTCATAGCAGTCTGAATATATTTTAAACATAATGTATATAAAAAAAAGAAATTACTGGCCAGCTGAGACCATGCAGACTAAATTTCAGCCTGAAGTGAATTTGACAGCCGAGTTATTGCAGACAGTACTGTAATAACAACTATACCACCCTGACTGGATACATACATGAAATATTCTTTACATAGGAACTTATTTGCAATTCAGAAAACTCAGCTTGAACTTTAAGCACCAGTGAAATGGATTACAGCTTCACACTGATATGCTGGAGCAGGTTTCAGTAGTTCAGGCAACCTCTTGCTTTGCCTGCTTTAAGACTCAAAGGAGGCTGCTTCTGGAGAGCTCACCTCTCCCTTTGATATTATAAAAATCACCCTTGCCTGTGATTATCTGAAGAGATGCTTTTCACCTTCAGAATGTAGCTCACTGAACTAAATGGAGCAAATGCACTGAGTCTTGTAAGTTCCTAGGATAGAAGCCCAAACTATCTTCTAATAAGGCAGCTTTCTGTCATGCAGGTACACTTGCACAATTTCAAATTAGACATATTGAAAAGAGTATTTTTGCAGTAAAAGAGTATGTTTCCAGAAAATGGACTGAATTTGGTTGTCGTTCTTCTAATACTGCTATCCTGTCCCTTCACTTCCCTCCCAACCTCTTTAGCACTGGTTGTGAAAGCATATTTCTGTGTGACTGAAAAACTGTTATGTCTTTTTTAGTCCTTCACCTCCTAGAACAAGGAATTTTAGCACCGGCTGTGTGGGTTGTTGAACAGATGCAGGGAGCCCATTGTAAAACCTTAATTGTAGCTACACTGAGAGGTTCCTGAAACAAGAAGATGCAAAAATGTTTTACACTTTCCCCTGTCAAGAAATATAGAGTGCTTTTATCATGGTGAAACATTGCTGGAGAGATGAATCATGTGGAATTTGCTCTCATCATTGCATAGCAATACCTCTGTTTTAAGATCAATGCATATGATAATATTTCTTAGATGCAAAGATAACTGCATTTGCTTTTTTTTGCTTGGTTTGGGTTTTTTTGTTAGAAGTCTTTATCTATTTACAAGACTCCATTCACAAAACTCTGCTTTTTATAATTTGGGAGTCTGTGGGTGTGAATATAGAAATGGTTCAAAGAGGTTGCATTTTTTCTTATAAATAACTTCATTATCTTTGAATTTGTGTGAAACTTGTGGTGAAACCTTGAATAGACTCTTGCTGTTGAAGTGAGTGCTATTTTTGGTTTCATATCTTTGAATGTTACACTTGCTGCATGGGTTACATGGGTTGCATATGTCTTATGGTCAAGAGAAATACAAGCTGCTTCTCAACAGAGCAAATGTCACTCCTTCCAGAGAGGTTGGTAGTATTATATGTTTGAAAGAGAGAAAAATGTTGGACCTTCATATATATACATCTGTGTGGAAATGACCAACATTTTTTATTTACCATAACTATAGTCCTCATTCTGGAAAATATGAACAAATATCCAGGGTCTGGCACTTAAATCAGAACTGCCTCCAGGCAGATCTGATTTGCAAACTGAACCTGTACTGCTGACATAAACGCCTTATCACAGGAAACAACTAATGCTGATGCTGTCCAAAATGTTGTGTCTTTTCAACATTTTCAGTATAATTACTTGAAAGAATTCATGAAACATTAGAAAATGTCATGTGACATTGATAATAATAATAAATATTAAGGATTGTAATTTAATCACTTGTACACTCAATAGCTGACTGCCTTCCATGCTTTCCAGTTTCTTACTGATGGGAAGGAGACTGGGCTGAATACAGAAGAATAGTAAGACTTAAACAGAAAGGGATAGGGAAAGGTATTATGACATCAGTTTCTGATCTTGAGCTGTATGTTCTGCGGTTTTGAAGGAGTGACATATACTCTTACCTATAAATTATCTAGGTGAGGAAGTGCAAATTGGGTAGCATGAGAGCAGTCTCTAAAATGCATTGTGTGTTTCACATCAGACTTCAATAATGAGTGAAAAAATGAGTTCCACTGTACTTTGTTTTACTAACTATACAATAGCAGTATCAGCTCTCACTTTGTCAAGACATTGAGTGAAAATGGGAAGAACTTAGATTCTAGAGTGATGGAAGCAACTAAAAAAGTTGAGGATGAAAATAAATTAGTGAGG
The DNA here is from genome assembly GCF_000695815.1 of Acanthisitta chloris. Classification (NCBI taxonomy): domain Eukaryota; kingdom Metazoa; phylum Chordata; class Aves; order Passeriformes; family Acanthisittidae; genus Acanthisitta; species Acanthisitta chloris. Next base: position 62,434 of record NW_008671230.1, read on the forward strand.
TCTAGCTAGCCTACAGTCCTAAATGGAGACATAAGGATGAAAAGTAGAATATACACTTTTCTAAATAAATTCAGTCATGGTAAACATAGTGTCAGGAATTCTTAGAAAAGCAGTACGTGCTTAGATAATTAAAAGCAAGACTATAGTGATTATACACAAAATATCTGAATCCAAATTGCTTCTGATATCTCCCATTTTTGAATGCTCCATTTCAGAAACAATGTATTGCTAACACACTGTGTTTGCTAACACTGTATGCAAGGAAGAACAGCGTGTGCTAAACATGCAGAAATATTGGTTCCTTCAGGATTTACAGGAGTGGTGTTTGTCATGCCACTACAATTTTTAGTATATTGTAAAAGCAACTTGAATTAAAGCCATCAAGTGACCTTGATGTATGCTACATCTTTTGAGCCACAAAGTATAAATTAGAGATGTGCAGGTGTTAGGTCGAAAGATTACAGTATAGCGTAATACTGCACTTAATGGATGGGTCTTGGCATGTTTTTTATACTACAGCATCTTAGGTAAACAAAATATTTTTATTTTAAAAAGTGACCTTAAGCTTCACAGACTCATTAGGGTTGGAAAGGACCTCTGGAGATCATCCAGTACAAACTCTTCTGCTAAGGCAGGGTCACCTAGAGAAGTTTGTACCTAATTCATTCTAATAAAGATCCATTTGTCAGGTATTGTGCCTTTGTGAACATTACAAGTAACAACTGAAAATAAAATATTATCCAGTGTTGGGGGGGTTTTTTGTTTGTTTTTTTTTTTAAGAAAGATAAAATTCAAATATTGGTTTAATGTGATTTGGTTCCCTCTAGAATTACCACAGAGAATTTCTCCTATGGATGAAAGGTTAACATCAGCTTACACAATATAGGACCCATTTGATTCTGAGGTAACTATAAATTGATCTCTTATTCTACAGACATACATGCTGCAGCCAATTTATGTCATCATTCCCCTTCTTTCTCAGCTGTGGAATGACTCTCCAATAAACAGCAGTGCTAGTCCTGGCCAAAACGCAACCTCCCGTCATTAACAAAAGGTGCAATGGTCAAGCTCTGAATTAACTTCAAATTTTATTTAATTTGTTGGAGTTATACTATGATCATGGCAGAAGTGATACACTTGGGAGCATTAGTACACAGATAAATTATAATCTCTCATGCATGCTTTTACTCCAGTTACATGTGGCTAGAATTAAGTAGCAAATTTTGCTACAAATCAATTACTACCCGAATGTATTTTGTAAGTGGTCTTCAGCTGAGAACTATTGATTTTCTTTCTAAGCTGTGCTTTTTTACTAATTCATCCATGGAACTCTATTCAGAGAAAAATAAATGATAAAATTATACATATTGAAAGAAGCATTATTTTAAGACTCTGCTGAAAAGTGGATTAAAATATTTATCTTGGGATTAGCAGTATACTGTTCAGTACTCTCATGGGTTTAGTTAAATACTTGATATAAGTGATCCATAAATTTGAATTCCCTATTGCTTCTAATAAATTATAACCATAAAAATACAGTTTTGAAAACAGTAACCTACTTTCTATCAAAATGATCTCTATTTAAATTGCATCAGAAAAGGCAAATCTAAACTCACTCGGGGGACTATTATAACTAGAAATATTTACTAAGTCACAGGATCAGTAAGAATATTGTGATTTAAATGATCAACCATAATTAATGAATACAGCTTTGGGAGACTCAGTACTTAGAATGCATCTAGGATACCCAATCATCATCTCAGACCCTTAAATTGTAGTTTTAAATTGCAGTTTTGAGGGGTGCTGTACACAAATAATTATTTTTTTGCTGACTGTGAGTTTAAAACATTTTGAGAATAATTATTTTGCTTTGTTCTAAGTAATACACATGAGGAATTAATCCTACTTATAGATATTCTGCAGTCAGAATTGTTTGCCAGATAAATGATATGTTTTAAGTTTTCAGTAGAGATGAGCCAAATAAGCACATCCAAGTAAGGAGTGTTGCAAATGCTAATGCATGTGCCTAATAATACAAAGGTTAAATAGCTTTACTGGGATTGGTGGGACTCTTCAAATACTCGTGGTTAAGCACATGGGGCACTACCATAAACACCATGACTGAATTACTGTTAGGCAATAGGACTAAGCTTCAGATTCAGCAATGGCAAAATACAGAATCTGTGCTACAAGGTGTTCCTCCACATGTAGAGAAGTAAGCACTGGATTCAGATTTTCATGGTTTGGTGTCATTTAAACTAGAAATCAGGAAATTTCTTATTAGCCATATTAGAGAAAAACCACAGAAGTTGGGAAAGCAGAAAATTGCAAACTTCAAACCTGAGCCTAAGACTTAGACTTTAAGGAATTTGTCTCCCTGTCTAAATTTAGTATAAAAATTCATTTGAATATGGAATTCATTAGTACATCCTGTGCATAGAATCATGACTGGATAACAAAACTGTTATTCCTGTGGTGGGTTGACCCTGGCTGGATGCCAGGTGCCCACCAAAGTCACTCTATCACTGCCCTTTTTGTCAGGGCAGGGGAGAGAAACCAAAATGAAAGGTTCATAGTTCGATATAAAGTCAGGGAGAGATCACTCAGCAGTTACTGTCACAGGCAAAACAGACTCGACTTGGGGAAAATAAACTTCATTTAATTTATGGCCAATTAAATCAGAGTAGGATAATGAGGAAAAAAACGCCTTAAAACACCTTATACCCACCCCCTTCCCTTCTTTCCAAGCTCAGCTTTGCTCCTGATTTACTCAATCTCCTCCACATAATGGCACAGGGAAATGAGGAATGAGATCTGTGGTCTGTTCATCATACATTGTTTCTGCTGCTGTTTCCCTGTAAGGGGGAAGACTCCTCACACTCTACCCCTGCTCTGGTGTGGGGTCCTTCAAGAGCTACAGGTGGACATCTACTCCACTGTGGGCCTTCATGGGCTGCAGGGGCACAGCCTGCCTCATCATGGTCTTCACCACAGGTTGTAGGGCAATCTATGCTCCGGCACCTGGAGCACCTCCGCTCACTCCTTCTTCACTGACCCTGGTCTCTGCAAAGTTGCTTCTCTGAAACATTCTTACTCCTCTCTTTAGCTGAAGCTGCGGTTGTGTAGTTTTATCCCCGTTCTTATCCCAGAGGCACTTCACCATCACTGATGGGCTGAGCCTTCGACTTGGGTAAACTTCATTTAATTTATGGCCAATTAAATCAGAGTAGGATAATGAGGAAAAAAACGCCTTAAAACACCTTATACCCACCCCCTTCCCTTCTTTCCAAGCTCAGCTTTGCTCCTGATTTACTCAATCTCCTCCACATAATGGCACAGGGAAATGAGGAATGAGATCTGTGGTCTGTTCATCATACATTGTTTCTGCTGCTAAACTTCATTTAATTTATGGCCAATTAAATCAGAGTAGGATAATGAGGAAAAAAACGCCTTAAAACACCTTATACCCACCCCCTTCCCTTCTTTCCAAGCTCAGCTTTGCTCCTGATTTACTCAATCTCCTCCACATAATGGCACAGGGAAATGAGGAATGAGATCTGTGGTCTGTTCATCATACATTGTTTCTGCTGCTGTTTCCCTGTAAGGGGGAAGACTCCTCACACTCTACCCCTGCTCTGGTGTGGGGTCCTTCAAGAGCTACAGGTGGACATCTACTCCACTGTGGGCCTTCATGGGCTGCAGGGGCACAGCCTGCCTCATCATGGTCTTCACCACAGGTTGTAGGGCAATCTATGCTCCGGCACCTGGAGCACCTCCGCTCACTCCTTCTTCACTGACCCTGGTCTCTGCAAAGTTGCTTCTCTGAAACATTCTTACTCCTCTCTTTAGCTGAAGCTGCGGTTGTGTAGTTTTATCCCCGTTCTTATCCCAGAGGCACTTCACCATCACTGATGGGCTGAGCCTTGGCCAGTGGCAGGCCCATCTTGAAGCCAGCTAGCACTGATTCTTTTGGGCACAGGGGAAGGTTCTAGCACATTCTAACAGAAGCCACCCCTAGTAGCTGTCCCTCCCACCCAGACTTTGCAATGAAAACTTAATACTTTCCCACAGTGCAGTTTCATATTGTGTCAGGATATGTAAATATGACTGTTAAAGTGATAGATGCTTCTCTAAACATTTATGGTTGCATGACACCAATTATCAATGGGACTGTTGAATCCCATGAGACCAGACTGCTTGGCCAATGGAGAGCATAGTCTGGGGCACTGCTGGGATAATTCGGAACAGCTGACAAGGACAGCCTACACAGGCGGTCTGTCACTCCTCTGCCAGCACCCCAGCAATTGAGGCTGGGGACAAAGCATACCTGAAGGGTATTTAAGGGATTGCTAGAGGAGGAACAATTGTAAAATCCATTTGCTTCTTATCTGTTTGAAACAATGCTGGAAAACAGGCTTTGAAGAAGGCTGCAAGCATTTCCTGTTAGACCACTAGTTATTGCAAGAGAGAAACTTTAAAAGGTGGAGATGGTAAGGATGATAATAGAGAAAAAAATTTGATCTTGAATGATGCAATGAGAAAACAGTCTATTTTCTCAATGTAGCAGCAATGAGTATGAACATATTGCAAAAACATAGAACTATTCCAGACCTTCCCTGGAATTCTTGACATTCATATTTATTTATGCAAACTACATTAATTTAAATTCTTTGCAGACAGGGCACATGAAAATTTTTGGAATTAAGTTTACTTTTGCAAGTGAATGAATTTGCTGTTCAGTATTAACATATAAATTTACTGGCCTTCACTGATGGCTCAAAGAGTGGGAATGTCATTACTATTGGGAATGAGACTAAGCACAGAGAACTTGAATGTGTTAAAGTTGTTCACTAACTAAAGATAGTTACATGCTTTATTTTGCACAGGAGTATGCTGTTGATCTCTGGAACTGCTATGATATCTGCTAAATTTTCCACATCTCTTTTTCTTTTTATAAGCAAAGGTATAAAATATGTCTCCTTTGACATGCTTTAAATTTAAATTCAGCAGATAGAAGCATGTAGTGTGGGTCTTAATTTAGACAATGCTATTCCATCTTTTAAGCATGGATTTTTTCCCTTCCCACAAATGTAGCTGGGATATTAATTTCTAATTTGCTCAAATTGTCAGAAAGTCTGCAAGAGGAATATTGTTTGCTTCTATACTCTCTCCGTTTGCTGTCATACTGGAAGGAATTGGGGGAATCGAGGACCCTCCATCTCTGTCCTATCTTTAATTTTTATTTCAAATGGATTTGAGGACTTTAGAGGAAATGGGACTGTATTAGGTGAAGAGAAATTATCTAAAGAGGGACCTATATAAATCTAAAGCAGATTTTCCAGGTAAGACCAAACTTCTTCCTCTCTGATTTCGCTGATTGGTATTAATGTCATGTTGTGAGTGTCAGAGACTTCCTGAGGAAGAAGTTGCTCCCTTGGAAATTGATAAACTGTGTGGGAAATAGCAGGATCATGACATAACTTTGTTAGCAAGTGGAATTCAGTAGAAAGTTTAAGTTCCTGGTTGTCATATGAAGTATTTCTCTTTGCTCATTGATGCAGTGCTGGGCCGGCCTTAAGCAGCTCTTCAGATACTTGTTTCTCTTCAGTGGCATCCACAGTTAAGAACTGGTACAGGATTAAAAGTATGTAGTGCTGTGAGTGGTGAAGCCTGTCACATTTGGCAGGTGCTGAAAGAGGCAGGGATTACAGACTTCATTGTGCAAATTTCTGAATTATGGTGGGTCTTCTTCCCCTACTCCATGTGGCAGCTAACCTTTCATCACAGGGAATCACATCCCACTGCTCTCCACACCTCTGTCTGTGAGAAAAAAACAGTAAAATCTTTGTGCAAGAGCTAGAAAACGTGTATCAGTGACTTCTTAGCAAGAGATATGTTTGTGCATGGATTCCTGAAAAAATGTCAACATGCAGGAAAGGACATGTCTAAGGGTGAATTTTCATCCTCTTTTTTTTGTCTGTTGCTGTAAAAATGCTTTCAACATCCATTGTGCTGATTAAGACTTAGAGATAACAACGTGTGTTCCCAGGGATTTGTTGCTGCTCTGCTGTAGTTTGACAAATGGGTAGAAGTTGTTTGTGTCATGGATATTGACAGTATCAATCACAGGACTGTCATGAAATTAAGAAGGGCCATCACAAGGAGAAAGATCCATGAGTGTTTATGTTCATTCTCCTTCCCATATTTCATTGTCAAGAAGTGGTTGGCTGGAATTCTTATGCTGCTCAAAAAAACCCACTGGAAATTCTCTTTTACTTTGAATCTGACCAGAGAAAGCGACAGTAATACTTTCTGCTACAGATATTGATCAGAGTGGACATTAGTGCTCATTAAAAGGAGCTGTTCAGTATGAAAAACAAAGCTTGGGGAAAAAAAATTGCCTAGGGGTAGCTCTCTTAATGGACTAATTCCCACAGACTCACACCCACAGGCACAGTCTGTGTTTTTTTTTTAGTGCTCATCCCAGCTTTATTGCTGTGCAGAAAGCCCACAGCAAGGATGGGACAAGTCCTCTCTTGCCTGTAGCTTTACCAAAAGAAAGGCACTATTTGAGAGTGCAGTGTGAGCTGAGTGAATCCTACAAATGAGTATTGAGCATAGATAGGGAACCATGGGCTTTCAACAATGCCTCTTTAATGTAAAAGTGGTGATCACTGGATTCCATCCATGCATGTGTTGAATGTGACCTTCTGTGTAATGGTATTTTATGCATCAGTGCACAGCTCCAGTGGAATTTGCAATTTGTGGGTCCCAGTGTATGTGAATCTGTGCCTTGTATACATATACATATACATATGTGTACTACGTACACATACGCTGCTACTTCTGTGAATGTGATGAAGAAACAAGTGAAAATGCAGTCTAGACAGTTAGAAAATTTGATTTAATGTGTGTTCTGATAGTCAAGAAGAGGCCTACTCAATTCTAGAATTTTGAATAGATCACTAAATTTGATCCATACAAAGAAAATAATTAGTAAAACCTAGAAATTCCTGGTCTTGCCATGTTTTCACCTCTAAAATGCCTTTCTGTCACTGGCATCCAGAAAGATTAAAAGATGATTAGATGCATCTTTTATCATTCTTCATGTTTACAAGTATTGGATTGCCTAACAGGAAACCCAAATTTCTCCAGCTCAGTTAGTAAACAGCCAAATCATAAAGTCAACACCTTTTTCTCATACTTTTTGATGGTACTCATCACCATAGTATTTGTATGCCTCATGTATTACCACTGAATCCTCTAAATGTGTCTGTACAGAAAGAAAATACACTCACCAAGGCTTCACAGACAAGCAAAATTAATGTATCCCTAAATAATGCAGAACATCTATGCTAAAGCTGGGGGTAGGGAAAAGCTGCCTTTTCTGAGAAGCATTCTTTTATCTTTATACAAATCCATTTTCCTTTCTGCAGTGTGTAAATGTAAAGGAAGCCTGACACTAAAACTGGCTTAGACCTGCTATTACATCGTGATTAGTTCTGACCATCCCACCTGTGTGATTTGGGGGGGGTTGATGGGGCTTTTTTTTGGTGTTATTATGATTCCAAATCATTGCTTAAATTCACTGCTGATATGCATGCTTTTCTTTCTAATGAGCTTAATCATCAGGGTTTTGTTGTTCACTAACCTAATATTGGTACTGTCCCTCTGTGATTATGTACAGGATAAAACACTTTTTTCAAACTCAGATTCTTTAGAGATATTCTGACTTTTGTCACTTTTTAACAACTCCAGAAGGACATAAAATATTTTAAAAGATATAATTCCAGTGGTGGTACAGTGCAGTCTGTAAGACAGATCTTGAAAACCCAGGTATTGTTACAATATATCATTATCTGGACGTTTGTCAGAGAACAGGTTTTCATAATAAGCTTCAAAGAAGGTGGAAGCCCAGATCTAAGCTTCAGGTTTTTCAGAAGTACTTCTATAACAGCAGCTTTGTATTCTCTGCACTTTGACCAATAATCTCCACACGACCATTAAGGTCGAAATAAAGCTGGTTTCTCTATCTGGCAAGGTAAGATGAAACTAGAAAGACTGAATTTTAAATCTTTTATTCTATTTTATTCATTTAAATCCCTATTGCTTCCCTGAATTTTCCTTAATCTATCTGTTATAATGTACCAAAATTAGAGGTGGGGCATAATTACCTGTGAAACACAGAATCCCTTTCAATAGCTTTATTAAAGATAAAAGGATATCAAACATGAAACAGGTTAAGGAGATCATGGAGAACACTGGAGCAGCAAACCACTTTTGTAGTTTGGATTCCAAATGAAATGTCATTTAAATATCCTTTTTCACAACATTACAACCTGAACCAGGTCCACAGTTGTTCTCAGAATACAGGGTGAATGAAGAATCTCTTCATAATGCAGTTAACTACTACATTTCATGGGTTTACAGGTTTTAAGATTCACCCATTGTGGCCCTAGGAGCTTTAACTCCAACTCTTGGATACCTTATATTTCCAGACTGCCAGAGTAAATAAGAGACAGTCTGCATGTTTCACTTAATTATCTTACAGTTCTGTACAAATTGAAATATATTTAATGCATTAAACAGGCAAAAAGTTTATAGAATTTTAAGTCTCCCTCAATCTTTGTGGCTTAATCTTTTCAGAGGTAACCAGAAAAATTTTTGCAAGTTTTGCATAGAATTCATAGTCATCTCTATGATCAAATATTTTCTGTTTGATTTTCTTGATGCAAATAAGGAGATGACTAAGTCTAAATTAGTATCTTCTCATTAACTTCTTCTCCAGGCAAGTTAGGGAAGACATCTTTAATATGATAAAGTTTCTCATTTTTTTCAAGAAATGATACCTTCTAGTTATTGTATAAGTGCAGGGAAGTGACTTTGAGGTACAGACAAGTCCTATTGCAGGTGCCTTCTCTCTCATTCTTCTTTCTCTCTTCAGAGAGTTCTTCATTCTAAAAATGTTAACCAAAAGATAGCGGAGAGATGTAATTATTAGACATTTTTACACCTACTATTAGATATTTCATCTGTCATGTTTATTTGAAGTCTTACTTTTTTCCTAGTTTTTTGTTCTTGTTCTAGAGAATACTGTAAGTAGTTTTAGAAATACACATCACAGTACCATGTGGTCTTGCAACCAAGAGGTCAGACGAGTGAACTGACATAGCATTTTTAAATGTGCTGCTTTGTCAAGATGCCTGACAGTTCTCCTGCTATGTACATAAAATCGCATATAGCTATGAATGCTAACTTGGTTGTCAGGAGCAGTTTCACCATTCTTTTTAGCCTGTGTCATGTAAGATTCCTTTAAGCAACTAAAAAAACAGCCATAATCCATTTGATTTTCTGTCTTCCCATGAGGAAAACTTTTGACAGATGATAAATAGCAACTGCTGACAATCATCAATGTGGAGCTATCATGCTTTTACATTAAATACAAAAACAGAGTTGTAATGTCACTAGGGATAAGACTTTTGACACATAAGAGACAAATATATAATCCTCAGAACTAAATCACTATTGGGATCTAAGGAAATGCAACAAAGCACAGCTGCTTTTAGAATCTCACAAAGTCAAACTAAAGCTAACTTTGATATCTGGAATCGTATGCATGTTCCAACCTGGAATATCTTGCTGTTGAGCCATAAGCTGCTGTTATACATGCAAACATCAGTGAATGTATGTGCACAAAGTAGAAAGACACTTTACAGCACTGTCTTCTTTAATTAGGGCCAAAAAGGGACCAACATCAGAATAAAGAGTGGTGCTTTCTGAGCCACTGCTAACGTAAAATGTCAGCTCTTTTTATGGGAAAAAGCCAGTTGCACTAGTCACATTGAAATATTTTATTCTCTGCAACTTTTTTCATGTAAGTATTTTACCTGCTTACTCATAAAAGAAGAATTGTTCAAATATAAATAATAACTTGTGCTGGCTGGCAGTTTAAGCAATAAAATCTGAATTAGACTTTTGTCAAAGTATTTCTAAAATATTTCATCACTCCAGATGGGAATGCACCATCAATGTAGTGGCACTTTTAGCGTAGCATCTTGTCTAATGTAAAGCATAATCTATTTTGCAGCAGTTTTGAAATAAGAAGTCATTAATATATGACCGTGTTCTTGTAACTGGCATTTGAGTCTGTGTTTTTTTCTAATATACACTGTACAGTTTCTGTTACATTTCTTACCACCCAAAACCAGGACAATGTAGTTTGGAGAAAAGTGGATAGTCCTGTACTAAAAAGAGGTACTAGATAAGTCCCATAGTATCAACACAAAGCAGAAAGTAGGCCAGTTGAGTCAAACTGAAGTCACATAGTTGGTCTAGTTGAAAAATGTGGGCTAAGGAAATTCTGTCATAGTATGACCATTTCTAGGCAGATGGTGGAGGGCAGGAGAATATCTATGTTTATGCTGTGCTTTTAATTATTCCATTCCACTTTCAGTAGCACAGCTTTTTGTCTTGATTTGACAATGCAGAAGGATTAGAAAAAGCACCATGTTTATACCAAAGCACTTTTTCATGGAATGAATAATACCTTTGTGAAATGTGTTCCCCTGATTCGT
>NW_008671231.1:0-610 GCF_000695815.1 Acanthisitta chloris
TCTTGGGGGACACGATGTGATGGAGAGACTGGGAGAACATTGGGGGCATTTGGGGACACCATGGGATGGAGAGACTGGGAGGACATTGGGGACATTTGGGGACACCATGGGATGGAGAGACTGGGAGGACATTGGGGACATTTGGGGACACCATGGGATGGAGAGACTGGGAGGACATTGGGGACATTGGGGACACCATGGGATGGAGAGACTGGGAGGACATTGGGGACATGATGGGATGGAGGGACTGGGAGGACATTGGGGACACCATGGGATGGAGAGACTGGGAGGACATTGGGGACATTGGGGACACCATGGGATGGACAGACTGGGAGGACATTGGGGACACCATGGGATGGACACCCAAGATGTGACCCCAAGGACAGGACATGGGGATGGACACCCACGAGGTGACCCCAAGGATGTCCCCATGGTGAGCCCCAAACCCCCATGAGGTGCCACCACCCTCCCCCCTTGTGTCCTTCCTCACCTGCAGCTTGACCGACTCCGGCAGCTTCATCTGGAGCAAACCTTCCTCCAGCTCCTCCTCCTCCTCCTCCTTCTCCTCGTGTGGCTCTCCAGCCTCGATGGCCTTCATCTCCTCCTCCTC
>NW_008671231.1:724-941 GCF_000695815.1 Acanthisitta chloris
CCTCCTCCTCCTTCTCCTCCTCCTCCTCCTGCTTCTCCTTCCTCCCCTCCCCAAACACCTTGGGCTCGATCATCCTCAACACCCTCCTGACATCGGCGTCTCCCAACGCTCCCACCGCCAACAACGCCGACACCAGTTTGAGCACCGGCACCAACTGGAACTCCACGCTCCCCCCGACCGGATCCCGAGTGTGAGGACCTCCTCCGGCCACCGCCTC
>NW_008671231.1:1068-1647 GCF_000695815.1 Acanthisitta chloris
CGGGAGGACCCGGAGCGCGGCCGCCGGAAGGGAAGAGGGTGATGGAACGCGTGGAGGGAGTGATGGGCACGATGAACTCGGCGCTCATGGAGGAACGGGCGCGTTGAGCCGCCGCCAAGTGCATGGCCAAGAGGAGGTCGTAGTAGGCGGCGCGTAGAGGTCCCGGCAGCTCGGGGGTCTCGATGGCGAAGAGGAGTTGGTCTTGGTCGACGTGGCTGCAGAGAGCGTGAGCCACGCGGTTGTTGCCCAAGGCGCAGACGGCGCAGTAGAGGCGAAGGGTGTGGCAGTGGAACTGGAGCAGGTCCTGGCGTTCCCACAGCTCCAGGATGTCGATGCATCTGGTGGGAAGGGTGGAAGGTCAACGTCTACTGGAGGTTGGACCTCAAGGTCTACTGGGGATGGGACATCAAGGTCTACTGGGGATGGGACATCAAGGTCTACTAGGGATGGGACCTCAAGGTCTACTGGGGATGGGACATCAAGGTCTACTAGGCTAGGGATGGCAAGGTCTACTGGGGATGGGACATCAAGGTGTCCTGGGGATGGGAACATTGGGAGAAGGAGATCAAGGTCTACTGG
>NW_008671232.1:0-35066 GCF_000695815.1 Acanthisitta chloris
ATTCCTTTAGTTCTGAATCAGAGAAAAGAGAAAGGCTCCTCAACCTGTAAGTCCCAAGACCAACAAAACATTTCAATTGTATTATGGATGACAATGATGAGAATGAACTTTGTAAGGGAAGGTAAATAATCTGATTTTAGGATTTCTCTAAACTAGAGACAATTACAAAGGAAGAATACTGGATAGGACTGGACAGGTGAGACTCTTTGAACTAAGACCTTGGGGACACCTAGATAAGCTTTCTGAGATTTCTGAAGAGAGTTCATATGAAATTTTGAAAGTAAATGCAGAGCAGGAAAGAAGGACGAAAGGAGCAGACAGGTAAAACAGATTTTATTATATCAAGAATCCTGAAAGAAATATAAAGAAAATGGATTAAACTCAGTCTTAACTTGCTTTTAAATGCTTGAGTTTCTTTATGTGCTGAGTGTGGACAGTTCCCTTCAGTGCACTAAAAACGATGATTCTCCTCCTCCCTCTTTTCTCCGAATTTACACTTCCTTCCCAGTTGCTTAATGATACAGGGCCTTTACATCATTCCAGGACTCATGCAATGAAGTCCCACTGATGTTTGTCCCCCGGGTCAGAAATTCATTATGAACCTACCCACCACCCGATGAATTTTGCAGTCCAGCCTTTAGTCAGCTATTAATTATACACACTTTCTCTCTCACAACAGCTCCTGCCATAGCAGCGTCCTGGCATCCATTTTACAGATGGAGCTTAACTACACAGAGATTAAATGTCTTATATCAAGGTATAAATTGACAGTATGGATGACACAATTCTGCCCAGGCAACAGGTCCTAATATTCATTGTCCCTTTCCTTACAACAGTGTCCATTAGCACTCTACTGACCAATAGACCAGGCTAAAAAAAAAAATCTAAAAGACACTGTGATATTGTCACAACTTTCTCTGCACCTTGGATGAGGCCCAGCACAGTGACTTGAAAGCAAGAAAAAGTGTTGAAACACCTTGGAGAACTGAAACCTAGTGTGATGCTCTTTGTGGAGGTCTGATAGGATGTCCCAGAAGGAGATGTCTTTTCCTTTTATAAGAAATGAGAAACTGAGTCCACTAACTACTGTCAATAAAGAAATCTTGACCTACCTTTGCAGAGGACTTGTATAGCCCTCCAAGATATTTGTGTCTGAGTCTTTGGTTTAGTTTTAGAAAAAGGTCTTTTCAGAAACATAAATCTGTACAGTTCTGTTTTATTTGGTTTGTTTTCCTGAGAAAATAAATACCATATAGGAAAAGATGTTCATGGTGTTTAGGGACATGGTTTAGCAGTGGACCTGGCAGTGCAAGGTTAACACTTGCACTTGATGATCTTAGAGGTCTTATCCAAACTTAATTGTTCTATGAATCTATGGTGTAAGACAACTGCTTAAATGTCCATCTTGCATCACTAGAAATTAAATTTTGGGGATTGGCTGCTCTCAATAGAGAGACCAAGGAAACAGCACAGCAATTCTGTTCAGGTCATGGGAAGGTTTAGAGGAGAAGGTGGAGGACTGGGGCTAGTGCAGAGCAGGCATGGCAAAAAGACACCTCCTCATATGGATGAAATCTATTGGACTCTCAAAATGAGCAGCGAATTGTGAAGGGATCCTGACTTAAATCCTGGACTTTGAGTGATTTGTTACTCTGAGAGGTGGCAACCTCTTCACCTCCCATTTAAACCAGGAATGAGAATTCTCCGCTTAGGGGATCAAAGTTTAAACACAACTGTCTGCATACTTCAAAAGATATGCATGTTTTCATTAATATTTCTAGCATAAATTAGATCACCAATAACAAAAATTGTAATAAACCATCCTGGATTAAAGTTTTGTTGTTGTGTTATTAAGCTATGAGACACAGCAACTCATTCAAGGGTCTTTTAAACTGACATACACCCAAAATTACCGATGTTAAAGCAAAACCATTTGTGAGAAAGGCAGGAAAAATGTTGTTATATGCAATATATCCCAACACAGTAATTTTGAGCTTCTTCAGACTTGTGGGTGGACTGTCTTATAGCTTTCCAGATAGTTAAATCTTCGTTTTAAGATTAAGTGACTTAATTTTTATAAACAAGTATTGTCTGAATTTAAAAAAAAAAAGAATTATTAGTAATTCAAAATAGCTAATTTTATAAGTTATCTGCATTCCTTTGTGCTGAAAAAACAAACTCATTTAATCAGGCTTTACGATCTTCCTGGAAATAAAACTAGCCAAAATCAGTAGCCTATCTGAAAATTTAGATTTCAGTTTGACTATGCTTTTAATGAAAGAAATTGATGCATTTCATCACAGCTTTTATTGAAAACCAAATTTAATCTTTACTTGAAGGCTGTAATGACATTCTTGTTTCATAAATGTTATCTTGTAAATTTTTTTTGTATTTGCCTGTCAGGCTGCTACTCACTAAATTAATTATCTAAACTGTCTGAGGCAGAACTGGCGATTGTTCCCTGCTGTACCTTTGCTGTAGTGGAAATTTGATGTGAGAATAAACTTTATGTTTAAACACCAAACCAAACCAAACAAACCTAAACAAAAAAATTACTGTCTTCAAATCAACATGATATATGCTATGTTTTCAGGGATCTCCAGCTTTTACAGTTAGCTAAAGCATAATCCACGCAGAGTCCCTGAACATTAATGGACAGTGTACGATTTGCTAGAGTCATAATATAATATATTCTTTGTTCAATAACTTAGGAGAAAGCAATCAATACATGCACATTATAGACTCCTGGTCTCAGGGTTCCCTATGGGGCTTTTGGCCTCTTCAGTAATGTGCTGTGTTGCTTTTAGTGCTGCAGTGGCATCGTTTAGCTTAACATGACACATTCTTTACTCATCTTCTGCAAGGATATTTGCCAGTCAAGAGGAAAAACATTAAATGGAGTAAAACTACAAGTAAAGATGAAAAGCGTTTCCAAAAGGCACAAGGAAAGGTTTCCAACAATACAATAAACTGAGATTTAGGAGAATGATCAGTCAGCAGCCAGACTGAGGTAGAAAAATATATAAAAACGAGGTTCAAATCTAACTTATATAACACTGCCTTTGTTCTTCTCAGAGAGGACAAAAAAGGCCTAAGGATAAGCTTACTTTTTAGGGGGGCCTTTCCAATTAGTGAAAACCTAGATGAAGAGTCTCAGTTTCTGGTGAGAGGTTAGTATAAGAGTAGACTGGAAGTGGAGAGGAGTGCTGGCCACAGCACACCGTATTATTGTTGTTTTCTGCTCTCTGCAGTTACACAATGAATGAGGAATTTATTTCAGCTGTCCTGAACCTGCTTTCTTTCACACCAAAGCACTTGGCAAATGCATAACTTCCTCAGGCTGTAATAACCCTACAAAACAGAAGCATCTCTGTATTGGAAAAGGCATGGGCAGTGCAGCCTGTTGGTTGTCTGTTGCTCCATGCCCTATATTATGAGTGAACATATGCAGTAAGACAAGGAAGCTTATTCCCTTGAAACCAGTTAATTCCTCTTTACTGCCTGCAGTCAGCATAGAATCTGTTATAGGAATGGACTGGAGCAATTATCAATACCAGAAGTTAAAGAACTCTCAACTGGCAGATACTCAAGCAGGGAGATGATTTGGTCTGTGCAATTAATTTTTAAATGATAGTTATGAAGGCTGTGGGACTTAGGATCAGTGATTTGCATTTAAATAAACGCCAGTTCAGAAATTTTCAAATGTTGCTGGAGAGCAACTGATGGCTTAACAAACTTTATTAATTTTCAGTTGAATGTTTAGTGTGGTTCCACTTTGAAGAGGGGTATGGATCGATGCTCTTCTTGACAATGGTCAAAACTAAAAAGATTGGATTCAGATAAATGCAGAAGCTTTCACATGTGTCCAAAGCATACCAGATGTCTTTGGTTTTGTAAAGTTAGCTATGGGCATTATATCAGTACTGTTTATATACAGATGTCGGTGCATTGTGAACTGTGTTAATGTTTGTTATCTTCTATAATCTATTAAATATTATTGATGCAAGAGGATGTCATCTGTGCAGCAGGCATATATTCAGACTCTCATCATTACTGAGCACTGTCTTTCAGCATTAAATCAAATCTCCATAAATGCTGTATTTGACCATTTTCCAGACCATATTTTTATTGTGGGATATCCTTAATAACTAAGTAAAACTATGAATGCATGTCTCAACATACAGGTAGTGTCTCTAGCTATGAAAGGGAATGTCTTTCTCATAGGTTGCAGATAACTTGCCCATTGCCCTGCTCTGCAGCTTCTTGTTCCTTAAGTTCCAATTTCCTTCAGCTGTGCAGAAAGCTTAGGTAGACCTCGTATTTTTCAGTCCTTCAAATCATTTTGAAGTAACATAGTGCACCACTAGTTCCTGTTGCATTAAGGCAATTTTACCCTATGAACTACCACAACCAGTGGTTTCTTTGTAATCAAAGGCTTATCTCACAGCTAAAGCTCAGGAACCCCAGTTCTATTTTCTCAGGATCAGCTTCTCTGTGGCTGCTATGATCTTGCATTTTTCAGCTCACGTTTATATGCCGGAAACAATTAAGCAGGCATTTGTTTCATACATAGTACCCATAAAACCTCTAGCATCACTGAACTGCATTATTATTTCCCCCAGGAAACTATTCTCAAATAAATAAATAAATAAATAAATAAACTCCACAATCTATGTATTTACATTATTTATAAATTCTCAAGGATTATTTTGCTATGCTAAAAAGAATGGAGATATTGCTACATGGGAAAATGGAGAAACTTTTTTTAAAAAAATCAAATTTCTGTTAAGGAAAGAAACAACATTTTCTAGTCATACACAACTGTAAGTTGTGTAATGGTGGAGTGAAAAAACACAATGTTTCTTTTGTTTTCTATATTTCTCTCCACTTCTTGAAAAAGATTTAATTTAAATAATTTTAGGAAATATAAATGTTACGTTTTTCAGGAGAATTCAGTTCTTAGCACTATAAATTTTTTGAAACACTACTCATCACCACATTTATTAATTTCTTTTGAATATGGTCTTAAATACTTCTGATGAAAAAAGGATAAGAGGGAATGAGTATGAAAATGCATAATCACATGTATGCACACAGTTCATGCAAATATAGCTAAGTATAGATGAATAGATGTATATATACATGCATTGATGAAAGTCTCAATTCAGTATCACATATACATGCACATGTGTGCTTATTTTAAATTGCCTAGGTTATTTTTCTATTTGAAATGGAAATTTCATTTCAATACAATCAAAGTGAAACTTAATGTTCATTCATTAAGAAAAAGTTGCAAACACTTCCTCTAGGTTCTGTACTGCAGAAGTTTGTGAGAACCAAGATATGATAGTCTGCTGTTACAAGATGCCTTAAAGGCAGAACATAAACAAACATCCTAATCAGTAAATAAAAAATTAGAGTTAATTCCTCTTCCTTTCACCTCTCACTCCCACCTTAATGAATGCAATTCCAGCTGGCAGGTATTTAGCTTCATATTGATCTCAGTGAAAGCAAAATTGTACCAGTAGATGAAACAGATGACTAGTCTCTCCCAAAATACTGTGCTTACAGCAGTGTCTTTGAGGCAACATCTTCCTAACAGGCACTGCCAAGTATTTTCTGAGCCTACACAGAGGTAATACATATTAGGCAAAACATACAGCACCATGAGGCATCACAGTCCGTTCTAACAATATAAAATTCACAGGAGTTGTGCTGCAGAAGTTTTCATTTGACCCAAAGTTAGAGGCAATGGGGAGAAAGCAGCAAAGCAGGAGTAGGCAGCTCAGTTGAAAAAGCGAGAATGGAAAGCCCTGAGGGGGCACGACATGGTTTTTGTTCTGTCATTTGCTGTGGACAGTCTGCCTGACCCAGCACAGTCAGTTACTTGGGACACAGAAAATGGCTACAGAAATCTCTCTGCCCTGTCAATGGGCTTCCAGCACAATTTTTTTGGGCAACAGCAACTGTTGTTCTAGATAATTTCCAAGGAGAGCCTCCCATGAGAGTGGTAATAAGCACAGTTTTCTGTGTGCCTGTGTAAACAGATTACATGAGCCCAAGGAAAAAAAGCTCCAAGGCAAAGTCGGGGAGTTTCTGCAATCCATTGCCATAGCTGAGCTGGGGGCCACAGGAAACAGCTCCAGGCTGTTGGAGAGAGATCTGGAAAGGCTTCATGCTTTCAGAAAGTATCTGAAACCACAAGGAAAGTATTCAGCATATAAACTGCTATGTTGGAACACTATGGTGGGCATGCAGTACAAGCAGCTTATATTTTCCATTTATATTGATATTTCAAATGTGGTTTGCTATCATATACTATTTGCAAACTTTTTCTGAGGATTAAACATTGCTTTTCAATTAGGAAACTTATTTTCAAAACTAGGTGAAAACTATTTGCAAATATTTACCTAGGATTTTACATGTTGGGGCTATTTTTATGTTAGGGCTAGTCTTCAAAATACAGTCCAGAAAGAAGCCCTTTCTGTGCTTCCACATAGGATTGACAGAGGGGCAAAAGGAAGAGAAGCACAAGCAGAATATCTTCGTACTGCCTGAGACTGTTACAATAACATCCCTATTTCCACAGTAAAAAATAAAAAATGCTTGAAAATAATTTATTATAAATAAAAGAAATTGTAGCAGTTTTCAAACCTTGTGACTTAGATAGTGCTTCATTTCTCCAGTTACACCATTTTTAACAGGATAGAGAAGCAATTTTATTTAAACAGTTTTAAATTTTCAGACTCCATCTTCTGCTTGAGAACTATCTATCTTAAAAAGTCCATCCTCTTTTACTCAGAGTGCTGCCATCCCTAACAAATGAGAAGGAAATGACTGGCTTGATCATGTTAGGCAGTGAGTAATGCTAATGTCAGACACCAGCTCCAAAAGATGATGAAATTTCTGGTTTGAAATGCTGAGTAGAGGTATCGTGGATTATGTAGCTGATGAACTGCTGAAAACAAGTTGTCTTGGTTGAGTCAAAATCTCCCCTATGAAGAGCCTGTAAACCTCATCATGAGTCTCAAGAAAACCATTTCTTTTGCTAATTTTCTCCCTCAATTGTGCATCCAATGTAATGTGTCCTTTGAGATTGAGACACTCCACACATACACAAGATTTGAATTACTGATTGAATATAAATACTTGGTTGTCCAGACTGGTCCTCAGAAAAAAATTCTTTTTGACTATCTTATGAAATCATCATGAAAGGAGATGGTGCACCACCACCACCACAACTAGAAATACTTCAAATACCTGAAGGACCGGGTGAGGTCTACCCTTCAGCACTAAGATCCATCGCAGACAATGGGTTCCTTGATTTAAAAAGAGATGCAAAAATGCTGTCTGAATCAACTAATCTTAAAACAATTAAAATGAAAATTTGTGTTAACTCAGAACATCAAATCTGATCAACCTTCTTCATTTTCATGTTTTTCACCCTTCAATTTTTTGTCATCTCACAGAGATCTAGCACTAAGAATAATGGTAAGGTTATCCTAACAAATTCTGTCTGATAAAAAACCTCAAACAACCAAACAGCCAAAGCCCAGAACCACTTGCCTTCAAAAAAACCCCAGAAACTTTGCATTTATTTATCATGTGGTAAATCTGGCATAAATTTTGCTAGTCAAATGGCTCTCCTAGTTTTGGGATTTTTTTTCAGCACAGTTACAATGATGCGTATTGATCTGAGTGATTTTGTCCGCAGATCCCTTTTCCCTTGCTTGTCAAAAACATGATAATGATCTTTCCTCTGCAGTTAAAATCTAGCAGAATGTCTGTATTGAAATATGCAGATTTCAATATATGGTAAGGGTCTCTAAATTAGCGTATAACAGAAATTAAACCAGCAACCATGTCTGCACAGTAATCTACACTTTCCCTGCAGAACACCTTCACAATGGATGGCATTCTGGCCTGAGTCTGCACAGCACAGACAACCTATTCACTCAGTTTTTAACAGATTCAGTTCAGTCCTTCTCTTTTTTACCTATCTAGGTAAGGGGAAGATAATGGACCAATCTCTCTAAGGCAGCTCTAAATAGACAGATTTTCTATGCAAGATATTTTAATGCAAAACACCATTTTAGCTGCAGGTGCTGACTGAGGTCTGAGTTGGTGTTGTCTAGGTTAAAAGGAAGCAGCTATAAATAGAAATTGGTTTAATCCTTAGTTCAGGTCCATGCACACATATTTCAGGGCAATGTGTCTCCAGACTTTAGATATCAGTCCAGTTTCTCATGAAGCCAAGTATGCAGCAAGCATTGCAGTGTCACTAAGTAATGAAGAACGTGTCTGGATAAAAACTGTTGCTCAGACACATAAGCATAAATTGTGTTCTGGGTGTTCACCATGTAGAAGTGGTTTATATGACCCTTATGGTCAGGTTTCAGTGACTGCCTTTATCAGCACGTGTTAACTCTTTGTAATACCCCAGGCCATTCAGCAGGTTTAGGGGAAAGCAATTTTTTCATTAGTCTGGTCAGTGGCAGGAGAAATAATGCAATTCTAAGGTGTTTCAACAAGATATATTTTTTACTTGTAAACTTTGGTAAACCAGACGGAATAAGACACTTGGAAAAAGGCAACTCAGTAAACTTCACCACATCCCAAGACAGTGCACACTTTAACTTTGCATGAGTTAAGGAACAAAGCTCTTAGACAGGAGTTGAGTCATTAGCTCACCTTAGCAAGTCATTAAGCAGACACGTCTCAGTGCTGCTTACAATATATATATTGACAACTAGAAGGTAGCAGAAGAAAAAGAAAGAAAAACAGAAAGACAGATGAAAAAGAGATAGTCACCACCTGTAGATCCAGCAGGGTCTTAGCAGGTTTGAATCCAGGGTAGCAGAGTGTGCCATATGGCACACTTGTTGCTGTCCTTTCATCAGTTGCTTTCGCCCAGGGCCCTCCCCAATGTAAGGTTATGCTTGTGCCTGCGCTTTAGGCAGAACCAGTGCTCCCAGCACCTGTTCTGGGCCTTGCAGCAAGACCATGTAGATGACTGCCACCATTTCAAGACTTAAATCAGAAACATGCACTTGATCAATACCGATACAGTGCAGACCATTGGCTGACCTTTTAAATGCACATGCACTAAAACAGCACAGTGTGAGAAGACTCAAAGGGGTGGGGGAAAGTAGCATGGTGCCCCACCCATGCCGATGTCACCCTGTTACCCCATCATTTTCCCACCTGGTTGTTCTAAGCCAGGCAACCTTTCCTTCTGTCTCCAACGCCCTTGTAAATATACTTTGTTTTAACTCATACTAGGATATACTATAAGGGTGAACCCACTGGTACTTGGAGAGGTTCATACCAGATAGCATTAGACCCACAGCAGCTTAAGCAAGTTTAACAAAACAAACACCAGAGTAGAAAAGTAGAAAAGTAGAGACGACAAGCTGACAGTGCCTGCTGATATTGAGCCAGCAGTTAATTTTTACCCTAAGGTAAACCCTCCAACTCGAAGAATTTCGTTTATAACAGAGTAGTGCAGTGGCAGTGGCAGTCAACTTTCAAAACAACTATTGATGTTAAATTGAAGTGGGCTTTAAACATTTCGTTCAGATTAATTTATTCAAAAATATTTAAGGCCTAGCCAAGTTTACTACTGGTGTGGTCATAGGACACTTTACAGTTTATCATAATGTTCGACCAGTTGCAGAGGGACATGAAAAGAGGTGAAATGCAAAGGAGGTGAAAAACAATCTGTTGGGTGTTTTTTCTGTTGTCATTATTTCCATTTGTGGAGACATTTTTACGGTTGACAAGAGACAGAGGAGGATGGGGGCAGTCTGGGATGTAAGGCAGAATTAACTATCGAACATATCTTTTCTATTCTCCAGTGGAGGGTGAATGTTTATGAAAGATTTTAAATCTTTCTTTTCCTTCCAAGTTTTTAGCCTTCCTTTTACTGCCTTTTTTCTCTTTTTGCTTTTTTTTTTCCTTTTTGTCCAGTTCTGTCTCCAAAGAAAGCAATAAGCCTGTCAAAGAAGGAATTAATTAAGCAAATCAATCAGTCAGTTTTATTAAGGAATTACAAAGCCCATGTGCAGCATTAATTATTCAGATAATGGGACATCTCTAAGCCTTTCTTTTCAATTATTGATAAGCAGCTATCTATCATCCTGACTGTTTTAGCACTGATTTAGTTGTGAATGAAGGCAGGTCATTCAGCCATAGCATATGCCAGTTATGAGAATTGCTAGATAACTAGAGGCAGAAGAGAAAGATGAGCAGTATCGTTTATATCCATCCACAGTGATTGCAAATATTAAATATTTCAAGGCATAGGTCTTCTTCTGAACTGCTGATGAAAGGGAAACTGCCCTTCCTCACTGATATCATCTGGGTGATCACCTTTGTTCAATGAGGCAATACATGCCCATTTTTCCCACTGCAATATCCATGCAACCTTTCTGTTGACTTTATGTGAGGTTCCCCATTAGTTTGTAAGGCCTGGAAAAACGAGATGCCTTTCCATTGTCACAAGAAAGTTATCTTTTTGCATCTGCTGATCAAGGCAACAGTTCTCATTTTTCTCTTTACTAGGAATTTCATGACAACCGCTTTAATAGCCCTTCTCCAGCCCAAGGCATATTTTTCATGCTTACCTCATTAGATACAATATACAGGGAAGAGATCTCCTACCTGCTTTCATAAGTGGGGAGCAAAGGCATTGACCTCATAGTGTTGAAATTCAAGCAATCAAACAACAAATTCTTTGTCACTAGGGAAAAACAAGTACATATAAATAGTTACTGTTGGGTAAAGGAATTCATAGCAAAGGAAAGCCTGGATTTCAATAAAATCACCTTGTAATTGAGAAAACTCACATTGCACTTGAAAAAAAACTGCAGAAGGTGAAAATTGTTAGGAAATATGTTCAGCATTGTGCAGTAGTATAAAGACAACAAGCGTCATTTATTAGTGCCCTTCAAATTATGTAGCCATTTCAAGACATTTTCCATTCTTTCTAAGCGATCTGAAAGACTGCTCAATATAAACTACCCAGTAAATAGGAAAATGTATAGAGGGCATAGGTCTCACTTATAGGGAGTCATGAGTGAGAGGTATCGAGAAAATTACTGACAAATTTAGGAGTGAGAACTCCTTTTCACTGCAAAAAGTTCAGTGTTGGCATAAAACTTAACCTCGAAGATGCCATCCTAACCTGTTTCTCATTTTCAGGTAAAAACCTAAAAGTGTAGTTAGTAACCTACATAAATGTTGCTTATACAGTTATAAATTCAATTTTGCTAATAAGAAGCTATTAGGCTTTGGAAAAGTACTGGATGAAATCTGTGAATTAAAAGCCAGGGGATTAGGGAACTAAAATTCACAGTTCCTGGCCATTTTTATTTGTTACAAAATGCAAGAAATGTGCCATTTCTTGTAACTGTGTGGGCTTTCTGTCTTCCAATGGTGTCTATTACTTGTCCACTGACAGCTGCTTTCTGGCTGTAGCCTTAGGCTCAATACATACTGCTATCGCTTTTTCCTAGCAATGCCGTCCTACTTTGACTTTTGACAAATTGTGTGTCATATATGCTAAAAAATATCTGCAGTTAAGGAAGAAGAAAGAGAAATAAACCCCAAAGAGTTCATTATGGTAATATGAAAGTAACAATAACTTTAACACATATATATGTAAAACCCCTGCATAATATTATAGCTGACACCAACTGCAGCTCACTCAAGAGGTTAAGTCTAACATAGCTCGCTGAGTAACAAGGCAATATATTTGGAGGCAACACAAACACTCCATCCTTTCACTAGAACACGTATAGTTGCCAGGCTGGCACCTTGGAGGGTTCATCTTTGAGTGACTGGGTTTTTTTAAAGGAACATAAAGAGGTATCTCTTTTCTCTTGGGCTATGTGCCTGACAAACTAGATGGGGTCAAAAACATGTTCTTGGTGTGGGTCAGAAGATACACATGCCTCCACTAGGATACCTTTCTCTTCTTGTGCCTCTGGCATCATGAAAACTAAGAAATTTCCAGTTCCGTGATTTAGAAGTGGCAGGCAGGACACACCTTGTGCTCAAAATGAATAGCTGGATCCATAGTCCAGTCTTCTGTTGGCAAAAGAAAACAGATCTTTGTGTTCAACCGAACTCCTGTATTCTGCTGTGAATCTACCCTGCCTTCTGAAAGGATGTGCTGGAAAGTGGGATAATCATTTCTGTCATGAAGGGAACAGCCCCAACCCTGTTGATGCTACTGAATTACTCCATTCCTGAGCAATTTTGGTGCCATATGAGCAGCAGTATAATGCCAAAACAGAGTCTACAGTAATGTCACCTATAAGACACCTCAGAAAGAATATTTCTTGAAGTAGTCAAATTAAAAATGCTGATGTTTCCAATTCTTGCGAGAAAAGTGCTATTGACTCTCTGAAACCAAAAGCTCAAAGCTTTGTCTAATACCAAAGACTTTAATTCTCATGTCAGAGTGCTATCTAGTCCTGTACTGAGGTTTGACTCAGAAGTCAGTCAGACAAGAATAACCAAACCACTTTCTGCATCTCTCATTGTTTAGCTGTAAGTCTAAGTGAAATTCCTACACAGGGTGATGAACCATGTTCTTCTTTGTACATAGGCTGAATTTGGCTTGATCGAGATGCAGAATTTAGTTGACAAGCTTAAGACTTCACATTTATAATTATTATAAAAATTACGGTGTTATAGTGTAGTCAGTGAAGAAAATGGTGAATGAATTGAGTATGTATAACTATATCCCCCAGGTGGATCTGCCCTGATTATCTACTCTCAGGACTGAAACTCTGAGGAAGTTCACTGCTTCCCTCAGTTTATTCACTAATCAAAGGTGTCCAAGCAATAACTTCAGTCATGTAACACGTCAGGCAGTGCTTTATGTCTGTTTGGTTTTGTCTCCATTCCTTTAGGAGAGCCTCATGATTTCAGTGATCACATATTCTGTTCATGTCTCTGAACATCGTATCAAGCTATATCAAGTTTATTCCAATACTAACAGAAAGTCACAATTTGAACAACTCCAACAGTCCTCAGATGCTCATTATTATTTCTTTTACTGAGAGACTTGAGCACCTTAATTGCACAAGCATATTGTGGCATGTACTCTACAGGCATGGAACATAAAAAATGGTCCCTGCTCCCCAAATATTGGGCAAGAAAAGGCAAAACCTGAAGAGCACCTTAGGATTACAGGAAACAACAGAATGATTCCAGTCATTGTTGTGAATGTATACACAGGTTTTCTGTAAAGGTGCTACAAGAAGTAAGAGCTTTAGGGAGGAATTTGAAAGGAGACTGCAGAGATGATATGGCTCTTCTCTACTGGAAAGGCCAATGAAACCCCATGGAGCTAAGCACAGTGAAAAGCACAAAATGATTGGATATTTCACAAGCTGATGATGCAAGCTAAACATCGTATGCCAACTGGAGGTCAGAAATAACATCTTGACAGCAAGTGAGAGATTATGTATAGAAGCAATTCTGAGTTATGACTGTCTTTTGCATTTGATGTGAGAGACAGAAAAAGGACAGGGTGAAGAAAGGAAAAAGAGGGACAATCCCAGGGTAAACGTCAAGAGAAAAGTTGCCTGCAGTATTCACACCCAGATAAAAGGGATGTTACAGAAATTGAGATACAAGTTTTTGATAGGAGATGTGAGAGTTTCCCTGTGTGGATGGCTGTGAAAAGTCATATTGTAACAATGATCTGAAGAAAAATTGATCAGACTTACAATGTGGGTGCTGAGGGCCTGGGGAGATTTCTGTAGCACAGGTGTGACATGAGTTTGCTGAGCTAGATGTAAATGAGCAGGATGATGGATGTCCAGACTCTGGTCTTGCGGAGCAGGAGGTGGAAACAATGCTCAGCATAAGGCCTAACTTCAGATCCAGCCCAGGTCAGGGAGATCCAGGGAAAAATGATAATTGAATTTGCATTTGTGTTTCAAATTAAAATATTCAGAAAGAGTTTTGACTACTGCATCTATCCTCAGCATAAATTAAAGTGCTCTATATCACTTCTTAACTTGCCAGCATTTCAGTCTTCAAATGCTGGTTTAATTCTTCCTTCATAGTGGTCTTTTAATTTCCCTTTTTTTTTGATATGATGTCTTTCACCTCCCTCCAGTTTTACTAGGTCTTAGTTTATCTATTTATGCAATATCCTTTTCCAGCTTTCTTGTCCAGATGATTCACTAACAACTGGACTAATGGTCATCTCACTTCTTAGCAGCTGAAAGGGTGAAAAAATGAAGGGGTCAGGCTGTCAGCTGCTGCAAATTGGTGCCGCACCATTGGTATAATTGAAACAATGCCAGTTTCCACCAGCTGAGAATCTGAGCCTGGGGCTCAGTTCAATATAAGCTCAAGAAAAGCAGATCTCCAATCTGTTCACCCACCTTAAGTTTGTTACCTTAAATATGTTAAAACTGAAGATGGTTACCTGTTAGCTCTTCAGATGAGCAGTATACAATTAAGGAAAATAAAAAAGCAGCAACATCCAATCATATGCTTTCTTTCTCATGACCCTCTCAAAGACATCACCATCTTCACACTGTATATATGCAGATTTGGTTTTAAAGAAAAAGGCATCAAAATACACAAGTAAGATCTAGGACACTGTCACGGCTCGACTAACAGTATAAGTGTCTGGTTTACACTTCAGTTTGCTGATGGTAACACCGTTTTTGTTTCATAGCACATATGCTTCACAGTAGTAGTGCTTTACCAGACTCAGGAATAAATTGTAGCTGCAAACACATAGCAACTTTGATAACCCTGCAGGGGGTTTTACACCTAAGTATTTAGAACAACAGACTTCAACTTTTTTTTCCCTCATTAACTGCTGGAAGGAGCAGATCATTTCTGATCTGAACCCTTTGGTCTAATCCTTCCCTTTCAATTTCTACTGAAGTGTGTCATATTGCAAAAAATTAGGCTAAACCACACTAGTATTCCTACTGTTTACTGTAGGGATTTATACTCCCAGATTCTCTTACTCTATGGTACACATTCTGCTCATTCCCATAGAGTGAATGAGGTAGAAAAAAAATTTAAATGTCTAAAGTTATGTTCTATATTTAATCTTTCTGTTAATTTTTGCTAACAAAAGTACAAATTTCACTGCATTCAAAGCAGGCTCACCTTTTTAAGAGTCGTCAAAATTGGCCCATGGATAACAAGATGGTAGGCACTTGGATTTTGCCAGTTGCATTGATAAAGTAGAGACCATATTGCAACTTACAGGGAAAGGGGAGGGAGAGAAACAACTGAAAGAAACCCAAAACCCTGAGGGTCTTTTTCTTTTTCTTTCTTTTTTTTTTTTTTCCTCTCTTTTTTCCTTTTGGCAAAAACCCACTACAGAAACAAATGTAGATGAGGGGGGCACTGAGCCATATAGAAGAGAGTAATTATCTACTGTTACAGGCCTTATTATCTCTCCAAATGTTTGCTAAAAATTCTATTGGGCAACCATCTGGACCCTGAGCTTTAACGGTGGATACAGAATGGATTGTTGCTTTAACTTTCAGATAGGAAAATTTCTTTCTTTAATTCTTTCCTGTCATCCTGTGTTAAGTAATCTAGTTGAATGTCTCCTAGATAGCTTTCTGGGTCCTCAGAGTCAGTGCATTCTAGGTGATATCATCATATAAAATACTCTTTGAAAGTTTATATATTTAGGAATTTTTTTACCACTATAGGATCTGAAAACACTTTGCCATCTGTTGTAAGGATTTGCTAATATACCAATTTTCTCTTCTATCCCTCTCTTTCTCTTTATACATTACTAGGATTAATAATGTGTCTAATTGGTAGCCTCCCCTCACATTTCAAATTATATACATATAATGCATATTGCTTCAACACCCTCTCTATGAAACCTAGCAGTTCTCTTCTAAGACTTTCCATTGTTAATGCATTACTGTAGTTTTCAACAGCAAACTTAATTTCCTTCATTCAGGTTGCGATAAATAATTCAATAACATGTCATCAATAACTATAGACCAGTTGCTTAGCTTGAAACGTGTCTGTAGTTTGCTGTGAAGGTCATTGCTATCAATTATGCACCTATCTTCCATGGAATGCTGCAATATAGTATTATAATCATAGCAACAATACATGCTATTTGTTCTTATGAAGGATATTTCATTGACACAGGTTTGCAATTGTTAATTTTTTTACTAATTTCCAGATAGGCACTGTAAGGTATTGAGTTTCAACTGCCTTGACCAAAGTCACAATACTGCATGAACAGCAGAACCAGAATTTTAATCAGCCACCTGATGTTCTGCACTTGCCTTTGGATATTTTCTGTGAAACAATGTAATGACCAAGTGATGAAACTTCTCTCATGACTCTGAACTCGTATTGCCTCACCTCTTCCAAGTGATGACTTTCAACTCTCCCCAGTTTCAGCTTGCACAGGGAACCTGTAATGGGACTGCATCACATTTGAATTTACCTTTTGAAATGCAGCCCTCGGGCAGTCTTTGCATTCCTTTAGCTGAGCACAGATATGGGTGAAACAAGTTCTTGATTTAACTGCAAATAAGTGTCCAAGGCACTTCATGACTGACAGTCTGCAGAGAAGCAGCAGGATCCCACTGGAGCTAACAAGAGGATGCAGTTAAATCAGCCTCCCAGTCGAGGGTAGGATTGTTCCAGAAGAAGAGAAAAGAGAAGAACTTGCTTTGCCCCTGATTTCCTCCATACCCTTGTCCCACATTGGGAGCAGTCAGTGTGCATTCTCCAGGATCCTTCTCCACCTCCATCCCAGCACCTTAGGCATCTCCCACCTCTCTCTTGCAGTTGTGGGAAAGGAAATGAGACAAGGTTCATATACGGTTTTTGCCTTCTCCTTGGTCAGTGATCTATTATAACTGAGAATGGTAATATTCCATATATAATGCTGTTTTCCTACTCCTCGCTGCAGTTTTTTCTACCTATTGTATTTCCAGTGATTTTTTTAAAATTCCACTTTCTCTTGTTCCTTCTGACCAGCCTGACTCTTCTGCTGGTAGTAATTATTTCTTGGAATCATTTGCTATTATACTATGTTTCCCTTTGTGACTTCGGTATGTAATGAGCTTGGATTAATCTAGCTAATATGATACCTTTGTTTTTACAATATGTAAAAAAAATAGCATTTCAAGAAAATGTAAATATTTCCAATCTGGCTTTTGTTTTTTTCTAACCATGTTAAATATCAGGTCTCTGAAGTTATGAAACATCTCTCATGAACTTTATTAGAAGTAGATGGATATTTGGGAGTTCAGAAAGAAAGAGTTTTTAAAATCTTGACCTGAATCTTCCAAAACCAAAAGTGTAATTCTAAGAGGAGGGATGAAGAGAAGTATCCCAGGAAATGCAGTACACCCATCATTGTAAAATACTTATGATAGTACAGGGCTGTGGGATAAATTCACCTGTATGATAAATAATCCTGAATGGGCAAAGGAACAGATGGGTTGACTTCATAGTTTCTAATTTATATGCTTCTAAGCCTTATGTAAAACTTTGCCATTAGGAAAATCAGTAGTTTCTCTCTTCCAAGACACCCCCAAAACTCTTGGAAGCCATAAGCAGGGACTCAAAGCAGCAGTTTGCAAAGAGGCTGATCTTTAAACAATGGCAATTATATTAAAAGGAATGAATAGGAATGGTCAGTGCTGATGGTCTCTTGAAGTACACAAACACATTATTATAAATAGTAGCTGCAGTCAGAAAACTGGAAAACGTGTTACTATGGCAGCTGAAAGGACTGTGCAACACAGAGAATAGAAATTGCTGTAGCAGATCAAAATTTTGATCTATTTAACCTCATCTCTTATACTAGCTAGCACCAGGCTATTCAACCTAGGAAGCACAAATACTACCTTATCCCTAAGATCTCTTTAGACCAAACTGTTTATAACTCTCACAGACATTCCCTTCACTTGAAATTACTTCCCTCACCAAGTCCTCCTGAACCCATTAAATCATTTGACAATTAGTCCCACAGATTGAGAAAAAAGAAAGTTGAAAGTAACACATTAATGTATGCAGAGGAGAGCTTCCTCAGCTCTCTTGGAGTGCATGTGCAAATACATTTATAAGCACATACAAAGAGTCCATATACCAAGAATACCAGAGCCACACCAGCCTAAGGACATGTAACTAGCCGTATTGTCATATGTGGTTTCTGTTTTCAGAGAAACATTAACACCAGGCACTTCTAGTATCAAATAATTTGCTTTAAAATAAGCTATAATTGAAACCCAACCTTTATTCAATCTCATCATTATGAGCTTGGGATTTTCTGACAGCATAATTCTCTCTTTCAGCATGATTTTACTACCGGGAAAAAAGGGAAAAAAAATGAATGTGCTTATTACAAAGAGAGCTTTGGAGAGGTAGGTTCTTGCAAACCCATAATCCATCCATTGATTTGTCCATTTTTTCTTCTTTCTCCCTCTCTTGTTTCCCTGTATTGAATACCTCTACAGAAATGCAGATGTGGCCTGCCCAAAGTGTGAACATAAAGGACATATAGGCTGAATGAGGGAAGATCAGCACATTTTTAAATGAAAAAGAACATCTGCAGTTTTGCTAGCTGGGATAAAAATTACAAGAGTTGTGTATTCTTCTGCTTCAGGGCACAAATTGATCAGTACCTAGGGTCAGGTACACCCCAATCTGTCACAATTAGGAACATTCACAGTGTTGTAAACTTTCTCTGGAAGCAGCTGGTTTTGGATGCTGTTGCTGACAAATGCAGTGGATTGGGTGATCCACAGGCCAAATAAGGAACAGGAACTGCTGATGTTCTGTTATAATACAATTTACACAGAAAATTTAATGCAGTTTGAAACCCCACTTGAAGAGAACATTTAGTTTCTTCTTCTTTCTATATTTAATATAGAAGTCCCCTCTCATTTTTTTTTCTGATACAGCAGGATATTTTAACCAGAGCAGTGTCTCTCTAAAACCTTTTCTCTCAGCTCTTTGAAGCAGTTTATCAGGCAGCTTTCTGTTCCATTTAGCCAAGTCTTGATGTTGATTTTTTGTTTGTTTTTAGTCCTGAAAACAGCATCAAAAATATGATTTTTCTTTGTCCCTGTAACTTTACATATGGTGAACTGCAGACAAAAGGAGGGAAGAGATGATGGGAGAGTTCACTTTTCCTGACCTTTTTAGACATGAGAGGACAGTCTCTGCAGGTAGCTCATCTCATAAGTGATGCTGGCTGAACAGGCTAAATGATGGCATGTTGAAACTTCATATGAAGCTGAATTACTTCAGTGGCATTAGTTACGCTAATAAAATGGTATGACTTTTCTGGCAGTGCTTGAGGCAGCTGCCAGGCTGTGACTGAAGACTCTATCTGGGGAAATAACTCAGCAAGTAAAATTCAGATGGCCAACAACCTGCTCAGGTTCCTGTTCCTCATCCAGAGCTATGTATAAGCTCTATTGTTGAGTGTATAAAAATCTGTGCCTAACTCAGACACAACCCTGCTGGCATCTCAGACATTACTTTTCAAAGCTCTTTAGGACACCCCCTGTGGTTGCTTAATTTATGTGCTGATAGGCATTTCTATGATATCCATTGCCAGTGCACAGAAAAGGCTGGCAAAGTTAATAGGGACAGCAAGAAGAAAACAAAAGAGAGAGTCAGTTTGCACATTGCACCAGATGAGCCCACCAGCTGCTGGAGGAAGAGGCGTGTGCCACTCCGTTAGCAAAAGGAGTCAGGGTGAATGCAAGATGAAGCTGGATATGAGATTTCACCCTTTCTTTTCACAATGTTGGGGGCCAGAGCCAAGCTGGAACTGAGGATAGGAATGAACTGCAGAATTCAAATTCTACACCTTTTTCCTAAGGAGTGCCCCTGGAAATATGTAGTGCTCTGAAAACCAAAGGGTGGAGTCTTGTCCATACAAGAAATCCTTATCTACAGGAATGAACTAGACCACAAATCTGCACAGGTTACACTGTGCTTTTTCAGGAACTAAATTTTCCTGGTTATGTTTTACAGTTTTCCACTTGCATAGATCCAGAGTTTAAAACTAAGTAGGGAAGTCTAAGGAAGGAGCCATCTTCTTTCCACTCTGCTCTTGGTTGCTCTAAAGATTTTATTTAGAGTATGTTCTGAGTTCTTTGTGACTAGTCTTCCATAGGAAGCCATCATGAAAAGGTCAATAGTGGAGTTAGTATTTGTTCAGGGGATGCTATTCTTTCATTCATGTAGTCATGACAACTATTGGTCTGTTCAAGTTGGTTTATAGAAAACTTATTTAACAAATGACACTTTCTGGCATCCAGGATGACTTTCATTCTTTCCCCTTGGGTAATTTGAAGCAATACAGATGAGAGAGTTCTGTCATATCCTGCTGACTGCCCTTTTCTTTGGTGCAAGGCATTCTGTTCTTATTTCCTCCTGGATTCCTGGGTTTTGTGGCTCTGAATCTGGCTCAAGTAAAGGAAGAAATAATATTTTTGTTATATGACCTTCTTCTCTTACAATACGTATTTTTAAAGAAGGCTGCCATTTAATTTTCCTAGGCCTGCAAACACAGTGGTGGGGCTGAAAACTTCCCACAGACCTCTTAGTGGGCCAGCCTGACAGACTCACCTCTATTTTGTAGTCATTCAAGGCACAGAGATGTCAGATAACCACATAATCTATCCATTCAATAGTTTTAGCATATACTAAAGAAGCAAAAGTGCTTGCACAGAAAGAAAAAATCAGGTGTGTCACGAATGATAAAAATTTCTGGAACAAAGTTCATGTAGAGTCCTTCCTCCAACAACAAAAAAATGAACAACAGCAACAAGCCCCCTGCTAGGAGCAAAACCTACCCTCTCCTAAAAAAAACCTACCAGCAGTGTGAGATTGTCCTGGCTTATTCCTTTCCCAACTTGTGGAACCTATTTGTAAACTCACAGCCCTGTAATATCATGTTGCAAGTGCTAGTAGCAGGATGCTAGCTCTGTGTTGAATTTTCAAGGCCTCAGATCTATCTTTATTCCATTTGAACTTTTCTTGATCTGCCTGTAGCTTTGTTTTACCTGGTTTAGCTGTAACTGCAATTTTTCTAATGGCTATACTTAATTTGTTATTTGTTTTATCTTTGCATGATACTACCATGGTTTTATAAATCTAATTCAATGAAATGTAAAGAAATTCAATCCTGATAAGACAATAAAGGCCTTGAGAAGTGGGGACATGAGATGTAATGCAGGGATATGGAAGTGTGGGGTAATAAGATGTGGGTCACACCTGGCACTGGAGGCTGCAAGGCTATAAACAACAGACTCATGGTCAGTTAAAAATATACAGACTTGGAGCTGGTTAAAACTAGGTTTAGGAGCAACAAAGGAAATAGTATGTAATATATGTGACAGGTTCTTTATCTAGTACATTTGTATGTGGAGCTGCAGTCCAAGAAAGAAAGAAAAAGGCGTAAAATTGTGTTAGCCAGCATGTAAGAATGACCACAAGTCAAGAAGAAGAAACCACCATCACCATCATGTTCCTACTACCAAAAGGTCCAGATGCTGACAAGTCATGATTGCCCCTCTCCACACACACATCCAGAATGAAACCAGTGACCTTGGGACCCAGCAGCATGGAAGATGAATGTGTGTAATACCAAGAAAAGGGATGGAAGTGTCTATAGGACAGTCTCAACCACAGAACTATTAGTGGTGAAAATGTTCCTGCATAGAATTACTCTTTCCACACTAATTTGATGGGCAGTGATAATGATTAAGAAAAAAAGATTTTATTTTTTTTACTAACTATAGACTTTTGACATAAACGCTTGGCTTTATATTTAAGGCATGTTTACTGTTTGCCCATAAAAGTGATTCTAGGAATAACATAACTTCACAACGAACATTTTCTATAATCAATGTCTGAAAGACAAACATCATAGCCAGTTAAAGCTGATGAAAGACAACAAAAAGGATGGTCCTGGCCCCTTTTGCCTAGTAATCCTGGCTGGGAATTTCTAGCATTTCTGTAGAGACATGGTCCCTGATAGAGCAGAAAATGTCTTTAATCTCGATCTGGTTGCACAGAGACAGGGAATACTACCATGCATTAAAGGTTTCACTAAGAACAAAAATAGCAGCACTAATGACAAGATAGCCAGGGCATTACTGTTTCAGGGCTACAGGGTTACAGCTGCTTCAGATTCCTGTGCTCTAAGACAGAATTGTGAGCATCAGCCCCAAAATGCTACTGTGGAAGATTTTTGGAGGCAGATGCAGTTAACATGCATATATTTGGAGCTGCATAGCTACAAAATTGTTTCAAATATGAAAAATTTTGATGACTGAAGAAGGATAAAGACTGAAGTCAGGAGCTACGGAGGAACGGAGCCTTATGAGGCAGCTTTGCATCCAAGAATGAGTGTGCCACTCCATCACAGATTGACTGTTTGCTGCTCATTATATGTAATTCTCCTCTTCCAAAGAGTTCAGTTGTCCACTGGGAGAGCAGTGAGATGCAATTTTTCAGTCATCCAATCAGAGAACATAGACTTTCAGGGGCAGAGCATCATTTATGGAGAAACAGAGAATGAGCAGCTGAAGTGAATAATTTGCGAATTATCCATAAACTGTGATTTATTTGTATAAACAATTTGATAAATACTTATGCACAACTATCACATTCATAGTAATGAGGAACAGTTTTGGAACAAAAGCTAAATCTCCTGAATAATTTATTCCCCAAGATTCATTCAGATCACTCTTGTGTATTCTCTAGAGTCTCTCTTGGTGGCACATTACCAAAAGGTACTGTGCACTAAGTGGAAGTTGGCTGTGCCCCAAGCAGAACAGAGTGTGAGTGTTTGGAGTACAACCTTCAGTGCCTAGAGAAACCCTTGTCTCCCTCCAAGCTGAACTGCAGATACACAGATGTGCTGTGTGTCAGATTCCAGCAGTTCAAGCTGTTCCCTACAACCAAAACCTGATGAAATCACTGGGGAAGCATATGTCATGGTGAAAGAAGTTTAAAAGAAAACAAACAAACAAACAAACAAAACCAAAAAATACCATCAAAACACACACCCCTCAAAAAAAAGGCCAAAAATTTATAGACATTTGGAGAAACAACAAAATATCATTTATTTATTAGGAAATGCAAACAACACTTGACCCTTATTTATATCTATTGATGCTCTACATGGTGAAGAATAGCTAAGCACTTGGTTTTGTTCTTTTCCTTCATAATATTTTAAAGTTGCCTGTTTTCTGGGAAGTGGTTGGTTTGTTTGTTACTGTACATATTAGCATTTGAGGTCTAATCTTCCCTGCTTTCCACAAGGATTCCTACAGATGGTGAGAAAACAATAGTGACCAAATATTGAAAACTAAGGCATGGAAAACAATGTTCCTCCTTTGGACTGATTTTCTTTGAACATTATGAATTGTTTCTCTCATTTTCAAAGACATGAGGTTCTTATGTTATAATTTATTTACCAGACCACAATCAAGCATGTGCATAGAAACACATAGACAAATTCTCCTTTTCCTCAAGATTGATATTGCAATAGATTTCATTCCATTTCTACTGACCAAGAGCAGATTATAGCAAGTGTCTTTTTGATTGCAGCTGCTAGCAGGGGAGCTGTTCCCTCTTCAGTGGAACCAGGGCAGTTTTATCATTTATTTAATGCACTGATATTTTTTTATAATAGGTACTTAATTTCAGTCAGATTTTGAGTGCAGAAAAGAAAATTATAATGAAGTTTTCCCCTTGCTGCTGTTTCTTTGGATGTATTTTCTTCCTGTCTATCACAATAAAGAGTTATTTTCCTTCCTTACTGAAGTTTTCCAGAATAAAACCCACTCTTGGCTACAAAGAAGAAAAATCATGACTAAGAAACATTTCCCCACAATCAGCCTATTGAAATGCACGTTACACCTTTACAAAAGGAGAGCTCTGAATCATGATGAATAGGCCTTGATTTTGCAGGTTTAAGTGATATTTGAGGCACAGTCCTTCCCAATTTGCTTGTTATTCAGTGGGGCTGTAACTAGCCAGGTTCACATAAAACAGCCACAGGCCAGCCACAGAAAAAAATTGTCACAAGTAGAGTCACTAGAATATCCAAGTTTTAGAAGAAAGATGAGAAAATAAACAGAGAATCTGAGGAAGTGTTCAGGGTCAGGTTGGATAGTGCGTGGTCTAATGGAAGGTGTGGTGCCCCTGTCCATGGCAGGGAGACTGGAACTAGATGATCTCTAAGGTCTGTTCCAACACACTGTTCTGTGATTCTATGATTATCAGTCAAACTATACATTACTTGCATAATTTGGTTTGGTTAACCAAAGCATTCACTATTGTCTTCGTTCTGAACATGTTTGGGGATTGGTTGGTGGTTTGGGGTTTTTTTTTGAGACTATTTCGTTGTTGTTGTATGGCTGTAGGGGTTCTTTTTGCAGGTTTTCCTGCTTTTTTTTCTTTAGAAAGTGGCACAATTTAGCATGTTATTTAGCATTGTTATTTTGAAACAGAACAATGCATATCAGCATTTTAAGATAAAATACGTGGACTGTTGTGTTTCAAGGAGCTCTTCTGTCCCTTCAAGGAGAGCTTGAAGCAACTAGCTGATGTTTGCCAAATTCACAAATAAATTGTTTGACTGATATTATCATCCTGTTTGTTTTAAATCAGAGTTTCTTTGCAAATCTTCTAGTTTAAGGTGTTGACCCTAACTATGTTCAAATAAAATAAGGAAACCATGGTGTTTAGAAAAAAAATGGGAGAAACTGCTGGTTAGGATGGGAAGTGAAGTACATTGAATGCAGTCCTTGATCAATGAAATGATAAATAGGAGGTACATCAGGGAGAAGTGCCCTGGAACCACTAATTTGCAAGAGCTTCTTATGTCATTAAGCATCCACTTTTGTGAACAGACAAAAATTAAAATTGTGACTAGTTTCAAAGACATGACTCTACATCAGTAAAACTCCATTTTGCTGACCACAGCCATATGCAGCTATTGCTGAACTAAACACTTTGAAAAGAGTGGAAGGCTGACTTACCTGTCAGAAAGTGTTTAAACTCTTGGCAGAGTCAAAATTAGAAGTTACGAAGACCTCTTTTACTCTACCTCCTGCAGCAGTTCTGTGCCTTTAATTTTCATAATGTCTGCAGCTTTAAATTCAACATTTATTTTTAACACATATATTGTAATGAAACACGCAATATAAAATGAAACTCCAGTCTGCCTCCTATGAGCATGGAGAGAAATCCTAATTACCTGTTTCAAAAGTGTGAAGTTCTTTCTAATTTTCCAGCAGCCAGGTTCCTTAGACAGCACTCAGTATTATAACTATTTATGCCAATTGTGCTATTTCATGCATAAAATTACCGCATTATTGTTGGAATAGATGCTGGAGAGATATCTAAGCAGGGTGTAATCACTTCACTTTCTAACAAATTGTGCTTCTGAAAGGTATCGTAAAATTTATTAGAAGGCAAGAGGCTAATGGAAGCCAATCAGTGTTAATGCTGATAAAATTACTTGTATTTTACATTATAAAATTGGGAGATATTTTTATCGGAAGGTTCCATTTTGTTTTATTACGAGTATATCATTGAAACTAGAGTACAATGGAACAACAGTAAACCCCTCCTATTTCTGTTCCTGGCTTAGCTTATAAAATAGTTTGTGCCTCAAGATGCTTTCAGATCTTTGATGGTGTAAAGACATTGCAAAATAGATGCCACAAACACTCAGGTCTGCTGACTTGCACAGGACTTTACAATGATGAAGTGCATCTCTGATGAAAATATTTATGCTCTAAATGCTATTTGGTCTCTTTATTATTCAAGCTAATTGTTTTCTATTAGGCTGCCTATAGAATCTGAGGAGATGGATAGTTTTTAAGACTCCCCAGCTAATTTTTAAAGCTCCACAGTAGAGGAATTAGAGTGGGTTTTGATATGGGAATGATGAGGATCCAGAAGTGGGGATGGAAAAAGGAACTTTACCCACCAAGAAGTAATTGAATGCAATTTAAAGAAACTGGTCTACTTCGATGGTGAATTAAAAGTTCTTTTTTCTACCTGTTAATAAAATTTTATACTTAACAGAACCACATTCATACAGTACCATTTGCAAAACAGCTGGCTCAAATTAGTTGGTTTGGGGAATTTTCAACTCTATCAGGTAAATGTGGTTGTTTCCATGCTATAGTTAGGGAAACTGAGGCACCAAAAGCTAATGGGCCAGGCGTCAGAGGGAATGTGTGGTAGACCTCATATTGGAAAGGGAAGTAGAAATTCACAAGTAGCAAGCGCCATTTGGCGAATGCATTGGGTATTTACTAATCATGTGGTTTGCCATGCCCCAGTCCTGAGGGGTCAGCAGCTTTCTAGGCTCTGAGAATCCCAGTTCAAACATCTCCTTTGCCTGACACAAGTGCTTAACTTCATCACTAAGAAATGCTGTTCCTGCTCATGAAACAAATATTTACACTGCTGTTTTTCAGATAATTATTGGTAGTGTTTTTAATATAATTTGCATTAATTGCACTGCAGCCATGAAGACCCCTCCAAGACAGGGTGTTTGTGGCCACATGCTGTACAAACACATGGCAAAAGATGGTACTGAACTGTTAGATTAGCAATCTAAATAGCTAAGGTTTGGAGAAATCTGGGTACTCAGAGCAGACAGGTTTTCCTGTGTCTAAGAGGGCAGATAAGAGGTACCTCAGCTAGGATCAGTTCACAACTTTGCCACCAATTTTCTGTGTAATACATTACTTAATCACACCACAATACCTCATATTTCCACAGGAGTAATGCCACGAGTTTATTCCAGGTTTCTTTTGGGTTTGCAATCACTGGTGCTTAGACCCAGCTTCAGCTAATGAAAAGGAATCATTGACAGGTTTTGGCCCATTACTGAAACCATACCTGCCACTGGTAGTCACGCATATTCCTGTCCAAGCCCACAAAGCAGAACATTTGGTGTTAATGGAGTCACAGTAAGGATGGATTTGTTCTCATCCAAATACATGTTTTAATTCAAAGACCACATTACTGTTCAAGTGATAGATTAGATAAGGTCAAAATCTGTGTATTTCTTTTAATTCCAATTATGTTTTAAAATTCCATTTCTGGTTGGCTGCTATTTATTTGCAGGACTTTTTATTATTATTTTATTATTACACTGCCTCTGTGTAGCTTTCTATTTCCTAATTTAAACCTCCATTTTTAAATGCAATTTTCTTCTTCACCCACCAGTAGCTGCCTGACTGATTTTAATGAATGAAATTTGCAACAATGACAGAATAAAAGAGAATTTACTCAAAATCCAAACTAAAGTCATGTAAACACTATATTCTACTTTATAGCCTCAATTTCAATGGGACACCCAAGTATCTCTGAATTCAATAGTCTCTTCTCATATCCCAAACCTGAGTTTTTTGGGGGTATTTTTCCACCTTTTGTATAGCTGGAAGTAGTATAATATTGCTTAACCTATCTGAATTTGTCCTCTGGAATCACTGCCTTTAAAATACTTGACTCAGGCAGACTGCAGTGAAGAAGAGATCATTATTATCATATTTCCAGGGGGGAAAATAAAGTAAAGTGAAGTTCAGACTGGAAGTATTTGTCATACCTATGTATAGTGATAATTTCAAACATACATATCACACTCTTGGGCAATGCATTTCTTGCACCTAGATGCTACATTTGTAAGATGGACTTTGGCATTTAATAAAACCCATCACAAGACCACCAACTGACAAAACTCTGCTTTTCTGCTGTGTGACCAAGACACTTGCTTATATTTTCACTGCAGTTATGTCCCCATGTGTAGACTACTGCAGCTTTACACAGGTGTGGTCAATGTTCCTACATGCGCTTGACCATGCTGAGCTCTCTAACACCCATGTCACAACCTCTTTTTCTTTCTGTGCCTTTCCAACCAGGAAAACCCCTTGCAGAAAGCACAGATGCTGACAGCAAAAGTGAAACTTGTTCCACTGCTTAAGGCAGCATCCCAGTGAGCACAGTAACTGCAGTGGAGTGTTAAGAAAACTGTTTCTTAGATGAGGTAATATTTTAGTTAGGGCCAAGAATCCATTTCTCCCAGTGAAGCTGTCCACTTTGCACATACAACTGAAGTGCTTAGCAGCTGGGAGATTGGACAAAGGGTTTCCACCGGCCAGGGTTTGGCTCTTATGGAGAAGTGTGCAGGCCTTATTTCAAAGGCACAAATCCAGACCCCAAGTTTCTTTCACATGCCAGATCGATGCCCTGTTGGTTCATTAGGAAGAGATTGCTTGTTTTGAAAGGACAAAGGACACATCTTTGTATTTGCATTTCTTATCAGCTGATGATGACTCTTAGAATCATAGAATATCCTGAGTTGGAAGGGACCCACAATGATTATTGAGTCCAACTGCTGACTCTGCACGGGACCATCCCAAGAATCACATCATGCACCTGAGAGCATTGTCCGAAAGTTTCTTGAACTCTTTCAGACTTGGTGCCATGACCTCTGTCCTGGGGAGCCTGTTCAAGTGCCCAGATTGCTCTTTCTTCTTTGTTTTTCCATTTGGTGGAGGTTTGGTGTTCTTTTTGCACTTGTGTATTAATAACCAGATCCTTTTTTCAAGTATTACTTTTGTCACTTCAATTCAGTCCAATGAATCCCAGACTGAATCCCAGACTAAGACAAAAAAAACCCATATAGGCATCTTTACCTTGTCTGCCTATATATAGACTGTAACTAAAGTCAGCTACAGCTGAGAAAAGAATTTGCAGTGATGTTCTTACACTGTTGATGATTAAAACACATCTTTTGAATAA
Organism: Acanthisitta chloris; assembly: GCF_000695815.1. Taxonomy (NCBI): domain Eukaryota; kingdom Metazoa; phylum Chordata; class Aves; order Passeriformes; family Acanthisittidae; genus Acanthisitta; species Acanthisitta chloris. The sequence goes on from NW_008671232.1 coordinate 28,834, forward strand.
CCTAAACTCTGAAACTGCTTCTTGGATTTGGGAACCCCCTCAAACAGCTGTTGTAATTCATAGTCAGAGTATAGATTACCCTATATATAAATCGAATAATAAGCAGTAAAGTTTGGGCTTCGTTCATAGTTCAGGAACACTAAAATGCCACATTTCCTGGGAAGGTACAAGAATTTTTTCTTTCAGGGAGAATAGTAAAAGTAAACCCACTCAGGTTCTGTATTGTTTTAGGGCTCCAGGAACATCCAAATTTCATCCAGTCTCCATATGAATAACACCACCCTTATGTGGCTTTCAAATATAAACATCAAATAACTATGCTGACACAGCACTACATTCCAAACATTCCTAAGACTGATGATGGAAAACATGAATTATTGGTAGCAAATATTCTGTATTTGCATCCACATTCTGTTAATATTGCTGTTGTGTAGTCCCCCGATGTGGATCTTAGCACAAGTAATCCATTGATTTACAACCTTGTAACTCATTTGTCATCACTTATTTTCCTTCGTATAAAATGAGACATAACCGTGCAAATGCAGTAATCCTAAAATGCTGGATTAAGAGGATTCTGGCTTCATGATGCATTTCTGCAGAGGAGAAACAAAGGGGTCTTATGCAAGGCATTACAGAAATATTCTGGCAAAGAATATGAAACAGTTTGTGATAATAATCCTTACTCTTTAACAGAGGAATAGGATCAATCATATTCCCTCCTTGGGTGCACCATTGCTGCCTATGTCTTTACAGTTCAGATGCTGAAAAACAAAACCCACATACAAAAAAATATGCATCATAAACCCCAAAGACATGATAAATTTTACCTATTGGACTAGACAAAGAATAATTTTTTTAAAATTATTTATTGCTATTTTATGCATGCATTGGTTCCCTGTGATGCTTGCAATGCATTCACATCACAACACTAAGTTAGCATTATAACTACATGTCAGCCACATGAAATGTAGAACTTTCCCAAATTTGGGGAAGTTTTAATGGGGAAGGTTTAATGAATGTTGTAATTCACATATTAAATATTGCCTCTGATTTCTGTACTAAGTTATGCTAATCTGGTAAAGAGGGTAGTTAACAAAAGTGCTCAAGATGGATCAGTGACAATATGATGTTTCTAATAGTCAGATTCAGAATTCAGCTGTAAAATGCCATAGCAACTGACTGAGTAGTATAAATTGATTTTATTTGGTTCTTTAAAAAAGTTCACCTTGAGCTGTATATTGAATTTAAGGTTACAGGCCTTGCACAAGGGATGACAATTTATGTTGGAGATATTGAATCAGGATTCTGGATAAAAAGATTAAAGTTCAACATTCAGCCAGTCTTCCTTAAGAAAGCTGCTTGTTTTCAATCTTCTATTTATTATGTAAGGATAATATTTTCTTTTTCAGTTCATCTGGCTTGTTTATACTATAACTCTTTGCAGTATTATTTATCTCCAATGGTGTACAGGTTGAACCCTTGCAGAAAGGACCTATGTATTTAAATAAATCAATATGCAGAGTCAGGGAAGAAACAGCTTTTTGCCCAAAAGACATTTTCATTATTTTTAGCAGAAGCATACAAGATGTCTTGAAGATTTTTTTATTTCATTTTTGCGAAGAAATGTACTGACCAAAATGTGAGAAGATTAAATATCTTAAATTCCGACTAACCCTGCAGTTATCTGGAATGTGAGAAATGGAAATTCAGGGTCTGGACTTGAAACAGACAAAATGGGTAGTTGAATCAGAGCTGTCAACATTAGAGTTGCATGTCCATTTTTATAACTATGTTACATATGTTTGGTTCTGTGTTGCCACTGAGAATAGAACACTCCATCTAACTGGAAAAGGAGAAGAGAAAGAAAAGGATAGAAACCCACTGGGGGCTAAAAAGTTTTATTTTTGAAACACTATATTCCCTCTTACAAAAAGATTCAGCTTCAAGTTTTTTAACTCAGATACACATGTTTTAAGTAAAAATATTATTAAAACTTGTAAATATTCTGTTCTTTTTACTCCTTTAGTTGTGTTTAAATGCTCAGATTTTAAAAACACTTTTACTAAAACGTTTTTCCAGTTTCTTTTAAGAAATGTACTGCAGATGTTCTTCTTCATAATATTTATTGATATATATACCAAACCTAAAATACAAAACTCAGCTTGCTTTCTATTATTTATGTTGAAAAGTAATGTGGCAATAACTGCCTACAATTGAAAAAAGTATATTTTTCCTTACTCACTTGTTTTGTAAAGCTGCCTGATTGTATTTACTTTAAAATCATCACTGCAGAACAACATCCTAAAAATACCACATCTCAAAAACAGGTTTGTGAACCAATGACAGCAAGAGAATACAAGTAGGGAATAACATCTCTCTGCTTTAACAATAAAGGAATATAATAAATATTACATTTAGAGTACATTTAGCTCCTTTGCTGATTGTATGTATATATATACAATGAGTTTTCCCAGTAATAGACAGATTTCACCAGATCATTTTCCCATATAAATGACAGAATATAGTTTTCCATTTTAGACTTACTATATGCATAAATAAACACTATGTGTGTTTATGCTTAGAGAATATTCATCTAAAAAGATGAAAAGAATTTTTAGCAAAACTAATCTCACCATATATATTTAGGTGTCTCATCTAAGCAGAAAATTCACTTCAACATAGTTTTCAGATATATAGTAATACCTATCTTCTTCTGACCCAATATCACAATGTATTGGTGTATTAATTATAGTATATTGACATTTGTCAAGGTAAAACCCACTTCATTGAACATTGCTGCATCTAAAAAAAATTGCGACATCAAAAAAAGTAATGTTTTCCTTTTATTTATTTTTTCATACCTTTTCTAGATCAGTTGCCAGAAACTCACAGCCTAAGAAACATTTGCATGGCCAGTATCAAACTGACATTACAGAAGGAGAAGCTAATATTTAGGACCACTGTGGAGGATACAGAGGAAGCATTTGCTCCTGTGGTGCCAGCTTAAAAGAATAGACATGGAATCACAGGTTCACCCAGTCACTTTTGATGTCTCTAGAGTCAATGGACACAGAGAGACATTTTACAAAGCATTTAATCCATCCTAAAACTAATAACAGACACACATCCCTCTTTCTTTGGCAGATCACATGGTCTCCTAGTTTGGCGGTTGGAGGCCCAGGCTAACACAAAGCAAAGTCCAAATCAGTCCAGGTGCCTGCATGCAGACATCAACCAAGATCCGTGAGTGAGGTCTCTAGGGTGCTTAGGCCTGGCTTCAAAACTCTTGAGAGATGCAGTGAAAACTCCATCACTTTCCAGGTGTTCATAGTGGTAGCAGTACTGTGTTTTCTCTTAAATCCCAACTGAAGACTCCTCCTTAACTCTGAATAAAGGGTGTAATAAAGACTGGCACTGAACAACATGGATTGTTGTTTTCAGCCCATGTGGGTGTATCCCCAATACAGATACACTGTGAAAACTCTATCCAGCATCTTCCTAGGGAAGCGTCAAGGAGCTGTGCAAAGACATAATTGCTCTGGGAACTAGACAAGGATGCTACTGAAGGATCTTATCAATACTGTCACAGGATGTTACTAGCATTATTAGGATGTTGAGGTGCTGGAGTGGGGCCAGAGAATAGAAATGAGGAGGTGAAGGGACTCGGGCACAAGTGCTATGAGAAAAGGCTAAGGGAGTTGGGATTGTTTAGCCTGGAGAAGAGGAGGCTCAAGGGGAGACCTCATCACCCTCTACAACTACCTGAAAGGAGGTTGTAGTCAGGTGGGGGTTGGCCTATTCTCCCAGGCAACCAGCAGGACAAGAGAGCATAGCCTCAAGCTCTGCCTTGGGAGGTTTAAGTTGTATATTAGGAAGAGAACTTTTACAGAGAGAGTAATCAGGCATTGGAATGGGCTGCCCAGGGAGGTGGTAGATTCACCACCCCTGCAGGTTTCCAGGGCAAGACTGGATGTGGCACTTAGTGCCATGGTCTAGTAACGGTGGTAGGGTTGGACTCAGTGTTCTTTGAGGTCTCTTCCAACCAGGTTGATTCTATGATTCTATGTTAACACCTGGCAATGCTCATTTAGAAGCATTTGAGGTCATAACAGAATTCAACATGAACACACAGAACATCTGTACTTTCAAAGGCTCTCCTAGAAAACAAAAGGAAATCCTGAAGGGTGTAACAATTTTGACATTAAATAGAAAAAACCTGCTTTGATCAATACCCTTGGGATTTGCAAAATGGCAGCAAAGTGAGAAACATGCCATATAATATTTGGTTTTGGCACTAATTTGTAAGTTTGTCAAGGACTTTTCTTGCCAATTGGTGGAAAATGAATTACTGTCATTTTTCAAGGAACAGCACATCATTTTCCATTGATTGGCATGCCAAATCCTTCACAGAGTAATGAGTCAGGCATGATGCAAATCATCGTTGAACTGTCACTTTGATTGCACAGCCCTCTATCAATGTGATTAAACTGGTGTGGCATCTGAAATGTAATGAACAACTCTGCTTGGCTTCAAAGGTGGAAAGGAAAATGTTAGTGCTAGGCAAAGGAAACAGGGTACAAACAAATTAGTGAGTGGCATCAGTCAGTTACCTGTTGCCATGCTTGTGAGCAATTTTTTAACTGAAATGATAAAACACTGATCATGGCTCATGACATGAGATTAATGTGGAAAATTTAACATCATCATTTTATATTCTTGATGGTCTGTCACAGCCATTTTAATGCACTCATCAAAAATGGATCTGGAGACAGAATGCAGACTTGCTTCTTAATTAGCAAGTTGTAATTAAAGTGTACCTGTTAGTCACAAGACAATCCATATGGATTGCATTACATTTTCAAGTACCTCATTCTGAATTTTCACAGCAAAATCCTAATAAACTACTCCAATACCATGAAATGCAGAGCACTTGTAAATACCAGGAGACTTACAGCATCAAGCTATCAAAACCTCATCTTCAAATACCTTTTGACTTCAGGGTGTCTCTAACATACATTGAACCTATTTGTTTGCTTTCGGGTTGAAGGATTGGTGAATCTTCTAGTTGTAACCACATTTGTTTAAAATATGCATTCATTTTCTCTCTGTTGATAACAGGATTCGACTAGTTAAAGCTGAGAGTAGGATAGGGGATAGTCAAGTAGAGAGTACCTGAATAAATGGAAGGTAAAAGGTTGACAAATAAGGCATTGTTTTAGTTTATTAAGCATGAAAAGGGTAGAACTTAGGGCATTATTTTAGCTTAGGGAGCATAAACACAATGTATTTATGAGGGAGTCAAACTAGATGCAGCTGGACTCAGGACCTGGCAGCTGAAGAGCAAGACCAAAGAACATGTGCCAAACTCAAAGGTGAAAAGATCAAACTGATGAAGACCAGTGGCACAAGTTTTGTGGAACGATCCCCCTTGTGCCTGGCACTGAATAAACAAATACCTGCTAGTCAGAGATACAAGTCTGTGAGTAGTTCTTTTCCAGCTTTTCTCGGCATCAGTTTGGCAACCACAGCAGGACTCTCTCTGCTCAGCTTCAGGATCCACTGGAGTCTGGGACTACCTTAGCATGCCCCAAGAGTTCTTGGAGGGACTCCTAACTTCACCAGCTCACTGTGGGAGCAGACAAGAACTGACTGCTTGAAAAATAAGGTACTTGTTCTTGTTTGGTTTTGGAACCTAAGTTGATTAGTTCCCGTAAGCCATGGAGAGACATCTCACACTGGGCACTATACCACTGTTGAAATTCCTGAAGTTGGTACGTGGGTTAGGGACCCCCTTGAGTAGAGGTTAGAGTCCCCTTTGGTAACTTATCTGGTTTAATGACCTTTTGTGTGGAACTGGCTTTTGGAATCGTGATTTTGTGCTTAATATTTGTGGCTTTATGACCCTTGGCATGGAACTGGGATTACGATTTTGTGCTTGTGGTTTTATGTTTTGTCAGTTGCTTTAAAACACATTGTACTCCATGTGCAAAATTTAAGACCTGTTTGTGGGAGAGTACTACTCATATAGACTAAACCTTCTCATGGGAAGTCAGGCAAGCAAGGAAATTCCAAAATAATGAGGCCCATTAGAGTGTGGTTTTGAACATTGAAAGGATTTAGGAGTAACCCCTATTGGAAATGTAAGGAAAAAAGATTTAATTGTGTATTGTACTAATTGATGGCCATTGTAGAAGTTAGAAGATGCCGAGAAGTGGCCACCATATGAAATTGTA
>NW_008671233.1:0-7321 GCF_000695815.1 Acanthisitta chloris
TATTGGGCCGCAATTTATAACAGTCACCGCGCCAGGTGATCACCGCCCCAGGCCGCTGCCGTGGAGCACTGCCACCAAGCTGCCACCACCGAGCCACCACCACCCCGTCCCTTCCAGGGCTGCCAGCCCCAGGGTGTGGGTGGTTGCCTATCCCACCAAGGAACTACCGAGTGCCACAGTGGACAGTTCCTGTTCCATGTGCAAGGGAGGCGAGGGGCTGGGTGCCTGCTGCCCCAGTGCCACCTTCCATGCCAGCTGGCTGCCAGCCCCACAAGCCTATGTTTAGGAAGGTCCAGCAGATCCCTCCTCCATCCCATGCCACAAACCATTGCAGGCAGGCAGGTTGCTGATGTAGAGCTGCACGATGGGTTATCTGCGACCAACCTTATGTACCCATGAAAACTCTGAGCTAGGATATCATATCGGGTGGGGATAAGTGACTACCACCACGTGCTATGGCCCTGGAGAATGCCATGCCCTACAGAAGGAAAAGTGGCACTGAGTCCTCTTGGGAAGGCCCCAACAAGCTGGTTAGCCAGGGAGGGGATGGTGGGGAAGGGACAAGCAGTGCCAGCCCTGCAGGGGAATGAGGAAGAACAGGTTTAGATTATTTTGGGGGAGAGGAAGGAGGTGGAAAAGCACAGAGGAAAAGATTTAAAGAGAAAAGAAACAACCCATAAAAGTAAGAGATCTAGTGTGAGGGAGTACAAAGGGCAGAGGAGGAGGAGGAAAGGATGAAACAGGCAGATGAGTGGAGGCTCCTGCAGGAGGAGAGCTGTGGGCAGACAAGCAGGCAGGGGCTACTTCATAGATCCTTTGGGACCCACTATGCCTTCTGGCCCTGTCCACACTGGAAGAGTGCTGACAGTAAGTCCTGCTGTTGCCCAGCTCTGCACCCTGGAGGAGTGCAAGTTCCAGAAAGCAGGGCCAGAGAAGGAGGGCTCTGCAGGGCTTCCTGAAGACAACACAGCTGGCTAGCTGGACCAAGGGATGTCCACATGGCCCTGCATGGGGACCGAGGGTCAGGCAAAGTGGCACCAGTATGGGGGGCATGCCATGGGAGGCAGCACATCTCAGGCCATGAGCACTGCCTCCTCTCCTGGCCTGGGCACCCACTGGATGCAAGCAGCTTGGGAGTCAAGGGTGGAAGAGGCACTGGTGCCATCCAAAAATTTGTAAGCAAGGGGATGTGAGGTTTGGGCAGAGAGATGTGAAGGCTGTGGCAGGCAGATCCACAGAGAAGAAACACAAGCTTCTCCAGATAAGCTCCTTCCCAGCAGTGCTCAGCTACTGCCAAGGTGTTCACCAGATCAGCCCCATGCAGCAAGGAGGTCTCTGAGCGGATTTGCACTCCGTGCTGAACTGCTCCTGGCCCCACTGAAAGCAGCAGATGCTGCAGAAACTCCCAGGTATAGGTCCTCTGTCATACTGCTGGTCTCATCGCTTTACTTAAGAAAGGAGCCCTGCTGGCTTGCCTCAATTATGTTTGATATAATTACATCTCTTGCTGGAGTTCCCTGGAGTCACATCCAAAATGTCTCCTCTGATTGGGAGGAAACAATGGTGGAGCCTCTTTGCCCTTTACATGAGAAAAATACCCGTCGGTTTCATGCCACCTTTGTCCCCCCTGCAGCAGGCTGGGATTCACAGCAGTTTTTGCTGTCCCTGTAGTTAGCTGGACTTCATTTTTCACTGGGCGTTTTGCTGTCCGTGTCGTTAGCTGGACTTCATTTTTCACTGGGCTTTCAAAATTTGCCACAAAATGCTTCAGCGAGTCAGGAGATGAAAGCCGAGCTGATTCGAGTGGCTGGGCCTTCACAAACCCACCAGGCCAGAACAGAAAGCAGACAGGTGTGTGAGCCACCTGCTCTCCATCCATGTGCTGCCATGACTGATTCATTCCCTAACCTGCCTTCAAAAGGGCTTTCTGGTTCTCCAGAGATTTGCTCCCAGGGGTTGAAACAGGATGCACTGGCACCTGCTGCTTCCACAGGTGGTCTTTTAGCCCAGGATGGCCAGGCAAGGGAACACAATACCTACCCACTTGCAAAGGGCAGGTTCAAAGTGGCAGTGGTAGTGGTTGGCACAGATGAGCATCTCTGTGCATTCACCTTCTCATTTCAGTCCAAGCTGAGATGCTGTCCCCAACTGGGCTGGCACAAAAGATTTAGCACTCTCTTTCTTCTCATAGTTGTTCTTTCTGCTCCTTTGCTACCATAGGTTCTTTCAAGGCCACAGGTCTACACACACTTACAGATGATGCTGAGTTCCCAGAAAAAAATTCTTCAAGAAGTAGTTTCTGATCAGTGACTTACTCAGTATTTTCCTTAGTGCAAGGCTGTTTTGGGGGAAAGAAAACACTGCTCTCCCTGTCCAGTCAGTCACTCCACTGGTGTGAAAGCATGAGCGGGGCTTAGCAGAGTCTCGACTCACAGCGAGGCAGAGAGGTCTCATTTCTCCCAGTTACCAGACATGAGAATCCAACCAGTTTAGGAGGTGTTAGGATGTGAACTGACACTGGGAAGGAGACATACTTGAAATGTGCTAATGTCTTATTCTGCCTCTGAGGCTCTTTTCTGTCTGTAAGAACTTCTCTCTTACATGGCCCTCGAGCTGTTGGAGCCACTTTTCCTGCCCTCCTTTGGCTCTCATGCATCTATCCCAAACCAAGAGCTCAGAAAACCCCATTGCCAGGACTGCATATCACACCAAACTCACTTCTACAGAGAACAGCCTTCCCTTAGTTATGGGAGGAATAATAAAATATCAAAACCACCAGTTTCTGTGGACCTCGGAGATGATGTGCTGGTTGTTTTGTTTTATCACTTGCACCTACCCACCGTGGGTGGCAGGCCCCTTCAGATTTAGCAATGTTTCCATACCCACCCCCACACATTTTGCTGAAAGTGTAAATGATCCTCAAAGCATAAGGCCACTGGAAAATAAGGCCCTAGATTTCTCTGTCTCCACACCTACATGTGTTCCCACACACAAGATACAGCATTAATCTAGAGTAAAACACCACATGTTGACAATGCTAAGAGTACATTTGACAGAAATTCCTAAGATTCATCCACAAAACACAAAGCCATGAAAAAGCCATAAAGCAGGGAGAGTCAGGACATGGTCTGGCTTCACATTGCCTGTGCCCTTCTCCTGAAGGGGCAGGTTGATTCTGGAGAGGCAATCCCCAGCCAGATTCGCTTTATATTCCTGCGTAGCGTTACTGTAAAGATCGGAGTGCCTACTGTAATGTTTTCTTGTATCACCTGGTCACCGTTTGAAAGATGTTGTAGGACCCATTTGAATGGCTGATGGGGATGGTGCTCTGATTTTACCTGCCCTATAGCAACAAGTTCTAAGATCAGGATCACGCAAAGGCACCATAGCCCATTCCCATGGGGGCTATGTTGTTTGAATTCCACTGGCGCAGAGCTCTCAGACGTGGACTGGATGCTTGTTGCCTTGTCGCCTCCGTTCATCTCTGAGGTGTACCAAGGCCATTACCTTGAATTCAGGCAGGCTGGGACTGGAGGGGCAGTTCATAGCAGCCAGCTGCAAGTTCTGTGCTTTCCAGCCACAGTTTTCGCTGCAGCCTCAAAAGAAAAAAAGAGAATTTTACTCCAATAGTGACGTTTTGTTAGTTAACTTTCTCCTTCATCACCACCACTGTGGAACAGCACATCATCTCCCCAGGGTGTGTTCTTTCACATTCAGGATCACACCATTAATGCAGCCAGAAGGCTTCCCCAGGGAATTTGCAAGCAGAGGTTACTTCCCCAAGGAGACCATGCAAAAAGTGTGGGGGCTGCCCAGAAGCAGTAAGATGACAGTGAGGATTACCAGGGCCAAGCCGGAGCAAGCAGGGAGTGGTGATGATGGGGAAGCTAAAGCCAGAGCAGGCAGGGAGTGGTGATGATGGGGAAGCTAACAAGCCTCAATGATGAGATCTCAGCAGTGGTGGACAGAGAAGCTTACAGGAGCCATTTTTTACACAAATGGTTCAGCTGAGTTCTCCAGGGCTGTCCAAACACAATGCTGCCATCTTCTCCATGGGGCCGCAGGAAGAAAGAGCTTGTCAGCCAGCAGTAAGATGGGAGATTTATCCAAGGAGAGTCTCTATGTACATTATAGGGACCTTGTGTGGTTCTATGAAGTACATAGAGGAGTATCCCACCCTCTTGCTCACAAATCCCTCGGGGTTAAACCCTTACATTCCTCAGAAGCACCAACCAGATCAATGGCCAGATTTCGTGCAGCCCCAGATGACAGGTCATCTGTCACAACATACATGGGAGGATTGGAGTTGTGTAGCTCCCCCAGAAAATACGGTGCAGGCACTTCCCCATGACTTGCCTGCTTTTAGAAAGGCTGGAAATTTCCCCTGAAGCTTCCAGAGGCACATCAAGCTTTTCATGAGAGACAGAGGCATCTTGGCTCCCTACCACAAGGGCACTTGCTGGGGGGTGTGGGAAGTTCTGGTTCAAGTCTGTGGTCTGGACCAAACCTGTCAGGTTCAATGTTATATCTCCTCTCAGCAGGTAAGCATCAGAATCATCTGGCTTTGAGCAAAAATTCCAGCCTTTGCTGACAAACAGTAACAGACTCCTGTGAAAAGCCTTTCTCTCAACCAACTGGCATTTGATCAAGGAATCCCCAACCTGGATTTTTTTCCACTGGAAAGCATGTGTTAAAAACTGGGATAGATCCTCACTTGAACACCACCATTTCAGAAGCTGTACAGAACAGTGTCTGAGCCAGTGGGCTGAACAGAGGAGCAAACTCAATACATTTCTTTGCATCACAAGAGGACAATCCAACATTTTTGGATTTAGAATGGCTTCAAAACATACTTTCTTGAACTCGTTCATCAGCTGATTTATTGCACCAGGTGCCAGCCTGACTTCCTGTCATCATTGACACAGTGCTGTCAGTAGTTGGGCATTCATATCATTCATCTGGCTGGTCTATCTACTCTTGAAGTACCTTCTCACTTGGCAGGGAATATTCTCCATAAATAGCCCACTTAAACAAGAGAAACTATTAAAAACTGTTGGTGGAAAGCATACAAAAAAACCCACCCAAACCAAACCAAACCAAACCAAAAACCCAAACAAGTGAGTTTTTGCTGTTTTCCATCAGATTTTTGTATGCAACTGATAATTGTAGCAATGCAAATAAGAATGCAGACATGAAACCCAGAGGGGAATGACAGCTGAGCTTGGGTGTGACCGTTTGTTGCTGTCAGTCCGCCTGCCCCACACTGGTGTAAAGGGAATTACTGATGTGTCCAACCTGCAGAGCAGGGCAACATTGCTGGGGATCTCAGCAGGCAGGAGATTCCTAAGTTTAAAGTTGAGCTGTTTCTGCCCAAAGTATCACCCGTTTAGTGACTGCCAATCTTTTGCCTTGGTAATGGGAACAGAGCTCAGAGTAGGCAAAATCCGAAGGAAGCTGTGGTTGTGGCATTGCCGGGAGAAACTGGGCAATCAAGTGAGAAGAATTATAGCTTCCAAATGTGTACTGACATCCTGCTAATTCCCAGCTCTCCCTCTACTCCCTCCTCTGCTGACGCTCCAGTCCCCACTTCAATACCTGCCAGGTCCTTTTAGAGAGCTGACATTTCCATTCCTGACATTTTCTGCAGCTCCATCTGGGAATTAATGTCCGGATATTAGCAGCGATGGGGCCGTTTATCATAATTAGTCTCATGAAGCTACTAAGCATCCAACTATTTTTCATCAGTGCCGAGGAAATAAACTGCAGAATCCAGTAGACGAGACGGACTATTTATTTATTGATTGATTTATTTTGGTCTGTCAGGATGCAGCCTGAAGGTTTGTCAAGATGAGCAATGCTTCTCGGCGGCGATGACGGCAGTAGGGCTGGCTCACCTTGGGTGCGCAAGCTGCAGAGAATAGGTCCCCAAACCCCCTGAGACAGTGAGGAGGCATTTGTTATCCTGTTGTTATCCTGTTATCCTAGGCTCTAGCCTCCTGCACATAAAAAGCGACAAGTTGTGACAGGTTGAGCCCTGGCTGGACAAGCTCAGGAAGAGACAGCCACTAGCCACATGATGGGATGAAAGCCATCTCCAGACATGGCTTTTCTTCCACATCAGGATCAAACCAAGGGTGCTGTTTATCCTACAGCATGTGGCACATGGACCAGCAGCTCCAGGACTGTTTGGCTGGGTGTGCCTGGTCATCCTTGGACCTTAACACTAAAAGGAGGATGTTGCAGACAGCACAGGTATCTGTCACATTCCAAAGGTGCCTGGGAGCAGATGAACTGTTTTCTCACTTGTCATCCCAATTGGAGCAGGGTGAAGTACTAGCTTGTTGGTTTCCTTCCCCAAAGGATCAGGATTGAAGGGAAGGGAGGCAAAGTGTCGTATACCAGAGATATCAGACTGGGTCCACTATGATCCGGGGAAGGCTCTTTGGAAGGACTCGTCACCACCTGGTGAGATCATCCATCAGGTCATCACCATCATCAGAAGGCGGCGTTTCTGGCAGAGATAAAGTCCAACCCATAGCAGCTAATGCTTGCTGTGGTCTCAGTCTTAGTTTTTAGGGGCCAGTGCAATCCATTGTCCATGTTCCTGTGTGCTTGGGTACTCCTGAAACATGGCTGAACCCATGCTCCTCCCTGAGGATAACTGGTCCCTGAGCTGCTGAGATCTAATATGTGTTGTTACCCATCCCATTTGCTACTAGTCTGGCTGGGCAATGAGCCTGTGGTGATTTCATGAGTTTTTCTGCCATCTTGCAAGTTTTGATGACCTCCCCGCATGTACTGAATGGGAGGAGACAGGAGACGCCTGCCAGGGTCAGCTGCCCCACACTGCACTGCTCGAAGCCTGCGGATGGAGCTCCTCCACCTGCAGCTCCTCTGCCTAAGCAAGAAATGAGGAGTACAGCACTGTGTGGAGCTTCTGCCCAGAGTGAGGTACAAAGGGCTCCTGGACTCAGTGTTGCTCTTCCCTCTATTCCCATAAAACCCCACAAAGTCTTGCTACAACCCACACACCTTGGTGTTCACCTGCAGCACGCTCACCTCCTCTGCTGCAGGCTGATTATCACGAGCTTTCCATCCTGAGGTTTGCTATGCAAACATCAAACATTTGTGTTTAAATATTACACTCTTCTGCTGATGTGAAGCTAGTAATTACAGCCAGATGGGACCTGGCTTACAGGCAGACACAGGGCCCACACACTGCTGGGTGCTGGCTTTTTTTTTTCTTAAACCATGTGGCCAACCACCAACAGAAATATCACAAAAGCTGAATGCAATTAAAAACAATGAAAAAAACCCCAAA
>NW_008671234.1:0-1384 GCF_000695815.1 Acanthisitta chloris
CTTGTGTGTGCAGCTTTTGCTTTCTCTATTAAACTGTCTTTATCTCAACTTTATCTCAAAGTTTTTCTAGCTTTTACCCTTCTGATTCTCTCCCCCATCCCGTTGGTTGGGGAGTGTGTGAGTGGCTGGGTGGTTCTTGGCTGCTGGCTGGGGTTAAACCACGACAGCCAACTTCAAAATGAAGTTTTTCCTCATATTCAGATGGAACTTCCTGTGTTCCACTTTGTGCTCATTGCCCCTTGTCTTGTCACTGGGGGCCACTGGTTCATTCCCCTCCTGGAATACTGCCCCCAACATAAGAAGGACATGGAACTGTTGGAGCACGTCATCAAGTCCAGCCATCCACCTAGAACTACCACTGTAACCCCTAAACCACTAAATCATATCAGCCTTCAACTTTAAGCCAGTATGAATTAGTGAAGAAATTCAGGAGTGATCCTCATACTTCTCTGTCCCTATGGCACCTCCGTCCATATGCCAACACAAGCATTTTGCAACAACACACCAAACAGGTTAAAGGAGCTGACTACAACTAATCAATTCAATGCATGGGTTTTTGTTGCCTGGATTGTATGGCTGAGTAGGAATAAACTCTCACAATTGCAGTGTTGGTTTATGCCAATTTAGACTGGCATATCTGAACCTGCTGGTTTGCATTATTTGACCATTTCTAATGGTTTGGGGTCTTTTTACAGCTGAGTGGTGCAGAGGCTGAATCTCGAGAGGCAATGCCAACCAATGTCCATAAAGTATTATATTGAAGTAAAGTGCTACCAATAAGTATTACTTATGAAATTTGGCATATGAATAAATCCATATATGAAATATCCCATATATTTTTGTGAAACAAAACAGAATTGTTTTGTCTAAAGGACAGAAATACAGACTAAAATGATAATTGTCCTAGGTTACAATGTAGGGTGTAAGCAATAGTATGTATTCTATTATCATCTTCACAAGCTGTTAAAGCAGGTGGGGCAGTGGTCGTTATCTCCTATTCATCCCTGATGGCTCCCTCAGGAGGCTATCACTGTTTAATGGGCTGTCAAGGACCCATAGGACCCATGCCCATAGAATTACATCCTCCCATTGTGAGATGCTTCACCCCAAGTGGGGGGGAGAGCCAAGCATTCCCACCTGGATATATTCTGGGGTTTGGACCAGAACAGAAGCCCTTACCTACTGGATTCCCAGAGGGGGGGGAGAGCCAAGCATTCCCACCTGGATATATTCTGGGGTTTGGACCAGAACAGAAGCCCTTACCTACTGGATTCCCAGAGGACAAGAGCTACCACTGGACCTTCAGGTGAAGATCAGATCTACAGGATCACTGCTCCAACAGAACCATCACTCCAGGAGGACTGCAGCCACCATTTAATGGGAC
>NW_008671235.1:0-1857 GCF_000695815.1 Acanthisitta chloris
CTCTCTAGCAGCTCAAGATCCCCCCCTGTAACCAAGGGGACCCCCTGACCCTTCCCAGTGCCCCCCAGTCCCCTCCAGTTCTCTCCTGCACCCCAGAACACTCATCCCAGCCCCTCCCAGTACCCACAGTGCCCCTCAGCAGCCCTGACCTTCCATCCCTGCACAGGAGACTCCTGATCGAGGAGCTGGAGGCTCGGATTGCGTTGATGCCACTGCTGCAGGCAGAGTCTGACCGCAGGTATGGGATCCTGGGGAACCCCCCCGGGTCCTGGAGACACCCCAAGGTCCGGGGACCCCCCCCTGGGTGCTGTGTTCCCCCCCACATTCCATGCTCAGCCCCCTCTGTCCCTCAGGACCCTCAGGATGCTGCGGCAGAACTTGGATGAAGAGGCAAAAATCATGAAGGATGTTCCTGGCTGGAAGGTTTGTGGCTCTAGGGAGAGGTGATGGGTGTCCCTCCCTGATCCCACGGGTGGGAATCAGCCAGCCCGAGGGATTGGGCTCAGCTCCTGGAAAGCTCAGACCTCCTGGGCTTGGAGAAGCTCCGTGGAACCGGCTGTGAGCTCCTTCTCGCGGCAGCGCTGGGAGCAGGAGGTGGGAGGGCCCTGACCTGCCCCCGGCGGCTGTTCCCGCCCCTCCCGGCATTCCCTCCCTTCCAGGTGGGCGAATCCGTGTTCCACACGGATCGCTGGGTGCCTCCAACGCTGGATGAGCTGTACTACCTGCGGCCCTTGTCTGAGCTGGAGAATGAGAAGTTCGGGCTGCAGTACTACGTCTGAGGCACTTCCTTGGCTCCTCCTTCCCAATCCTGGCCCTTCCCGGGCTCCTCTTTCCCAATCCAGGGCTGTTTTCCCCCATGCTGGCACTTCCCAGCTCCTGGAGTCCCTCAGTGCCTGTTCCAACACTTGTTATTAAACCATAGGGATCCAGTGTTCTGTGTGTCCTGTGCATCCCTGTATCCCCCAGGGGGAATTTGGCAGCTTCCAAGGTGTTTCCTGCTTTTCCTGGCTGGGAATTGGAGTGGGAATGTGGGGTGGAGTGAGCAGGTGGTGGTTGAGATGGGCTGAGCTCGTGTTGCTGCCAGGGGCTGTCCCTGTCCCTTGTTACCCTCAGTGTCAGAGGGATCAGGAGGAGCTCTGAGCTCTCCCTGCACTCCGTGATCCCACGGATGCAGGTCCCACAGGAGCAGGGGGATAAAAAACACCAATTTGGAGCAGTGGCCACAATTTTCACTCATTCCCATTGCTCAGGGGTGGCAGGAGGCTTCCTGGGATCTTGAGGGGAGGTCTGCACTGCTTCTCCCATCCCCATCCCACAGGTTTGGGAGGGGGAGTGTCACAACTCCATTCCCACTGCTCCCATTCCCAGTTTCTCCTTCCCCCTATTCCATCCCCGGGACCGCGGGGGGAATCTCCTCTGCCCCTCCTGGCTGCATCCCGCGGGCTGAGCAGGATCACATCTCCATTCCCACTCCTCCCATTCCCGATCCTCCCTATTCCATCCCTGGGACCGCGGGGGGAATCTCCTCTGCCCCTCCTGGCTGCATCCCGCGGGCTGAGAGAGATCACATCTCCATTCCCACCCCGCTATTCCCACTCTTCCCATTCCCGACCTCCCTATTACATCTCCTGGACCGTGAGGGGATCTCCTCTGCCTCTCCTGGCCACATCCCGCGGGCTGAGCGGGATCACATCTCCATTTCCACCCCGCTATTCCCACTCCTCCCATTCCCGACCTCCCTATTCCATCCCCTGGACCGCGGGGGGATCTCCTCTGCCCCTCCTGGTCACATCCCGCGGGCTGAGAGGGATCACAACTCCTTTCCCAACCCGCTATTCCCACTCCTCCCACTCCCAG